>NC_031777.1:13452968-13487536 GCF_001522545.3 Parus major | reverse complement strand
TGCCCATGCACAGCCAGTGCCCATGAAGTCTGCAGAGAGAGCTGCAGGCTCAGCTGTGTGCCAGCACAGCCCCACTGCTGCTCTGCTGCCAGCTCACAGCAACCACTGGCACTGAACTCATTAGCATTGAATGCTTTATGGAAACCAGCACCCTCATGGCCATCCATGTGTTTCTGGAGCCCAGTGACAGTGAGAGCAGCAGCAGCATCTCCTCACCCTTGTGGACGGAGGCACACGGGGCTGGCTGCACAACTCTGGTGTCCCCAATGACATTCTGTGCCCCAACAGTGCCTGTGAGCGCAGCCCAAGCCTGCATGCTATCCATGACTGCATAATTAACTGCAAGTGGGTTTTGATTAGATTCCCACAACATGTGGTCTTCTCCTGTGGGTGATTCAGGGATGAGCAGGGTCAGTCTCAAGTGTGCAGTGAGGGGTTTGAGGAAACGCCTTCTCTACCTACACCTTCTTCCAAGGCTGCTTTCCTCTGAGATTAAATTGATTTTCCACAAGCACTAGTGCCAAAGATCAGGCCTAGTCTCTCAACCAGGTCTCTAATGCCTTTCTCCCTATTAGTTTTATGATATTCAGCTATTGGAGCTTTCAGTAAGAACGTTTAGGTCTTATATATGCTCCATCTGACATATAAAACATTCTATAAACTTTATCCATTTAACTCTCCTACAGTGTGTAGTGTGCTGAAGTAGCATTATCTTCACTTCACTGATAAGAAGATTTACATCCACACAAAGCCAGACTGGAAGATGTGGGGTAAGGACTGGGCTCAGAGCTCCAGATGTGGCAATAACCAGCTGCCTGCTTACAGTGGTAGCTCGAATGGATCTGTCTCACCCCAGAGTGACCCTGAAGGTCAGGCATGGATTCCCTTATTACAGGCACCTTTTTGTTTCAGCTTTGGCTAAACTTCACTGCATGTGGGGGGTTGTATTGGCCCTAGCGAAAGGCTACCCTTCATTTCAGATAACAGAGCAGGTAAAATTTCCTTAGGAAACTGAAGGGGCTCTAAACTGAAAAGGAGTCATGGATCACCAGCTGCAATAACTGCATGTGTAAAATTATTCAGAAATTATCTTCTAGGTACATATGCACAGCGATGCTTCTGTCTGTAAAAGAGAAAAAGAAGCAGCACAGCAACTCAGGGAGGGAACAGTGCAAGTGTTGTCAACTAAATATTCCCATGACTATGGCCTAGAGAAAAGTGACAGGGGTAGGATTTATTGGCTAACTCCTGACTTATGGTAAAGGACTGTAAGAAAGGCCTCATCTCTGGTATTTAGGTGAGTAAATGGGAATTCATCCTGAACCCAAACCCAAACCACTTCATTTGATCTTCCTAACTGAAAAAAGCCAATTTGGTTTGTTTTTCTTTATTTTTTTTTCTCCCTGGTTAATTGCATGTGTCAGATGGGATCATAGTACTTAATTTATAGCCACTGTGTTGGACTGCCTGATCAGCATCAAAAGCATTTACAAACCTTAGGTTCACCTAAGCATATCAACTATGCTGTGCTGTCCTCAGCCCTCAGAGCATGCATTGATGCTCTTGGGTTTGGAAATGGTGTTGGTGCTGCTTGGCTGGTTTGCATCTTACTCCAAGAAGCTTTTAAAGAACTCAGCTCCTGAGACAGACAGAAATTTAATGATTTAAGTGAAGCAATGTCTTGTCAGCTGAAGAGTTGGTTCAGGGTCTGTAAATATGATCAAATGTACTGAATATGGTTCAGCTTGGATTCACAACTCTGGGAGGAGAAATCAGCTCTTAGTGGACAAGGGGATTTTATACCCAATAATTATGCTAAATGAAGCTGTTGCACAGAATGGTGGCAAAGAGCCTCATTTTGTTGGCGTGTTATAACATAACATAATACATGAATGTGTAGTGGTAGGTGCTGCTTTCTCCTTCCAAAATTTTTATTACAGTCCTAACCATTGACACTTCATTCCCTGCCAATTCCTCTGCTCCCTTCTCTCATGCTGGCAAAAATATAGCAGGAGACCTAAAGCTGTAGGCCTTGGCAGGATCATGTGAATCTGCTGAACACATACATGCTGATTAATTCATTGCCTTAGCAACTGGAAAGTCTCAGATTATTCTTCCTTGTTTATTGGCCCTTTCAGAGCTAATATGAGCAGTAACGATCATGCACGGGCAAAATACAGCATCCGTTAACTGACTGCACCTGCAAGGGCCAAAAATCTCCTTTAATCCCAAAAGGTTACCTGTTTCACACAAGTCAGATAGGCATTCTTTGGAACACCAGCCCAACAGCCGCACTACATATACTGACTGTACATGTCACCTAGCTGAATTTTACATAGTGGCATAAGTGTCCACATATAACACTTTGCTTTGTGGGCACACACACGACTGCTCAATGCGCAAGGAAGGAGGGAATCTGGCTTTTGGAAAGCAGAGTGCAGATAGAACCCTTGATTCTGCAATTCACCTTTGTTTCTTCTCAGAAAACTCGTGGCTCTGCAGAGGAAGAGATGCTCAGGGTTTCTCTAAGCAGGGCACGTGGGTGCCTCTCTGGGTGTGCTGGCTGTTGGCAGCAGCCTCACAAGTCCCACGCTGGGTGTAAGGTGGCAGCTGGAGCTCGGTGACACAGCCCTGTGCAGCGTGGGCCCGTGGCCGGCCGGCCGTGGTGGCCCTGCAGCCTTGGCTGCTGTGCTGTGAGGGGAGCTGTGCTGACAGCTCCGTGCTCCCCTGGAAGGGCCTAGTGAGGGGAGTGCAGATGGGCTCACTGGGTACTGAGTAAACACTGCAAAAGGAGCTGGTTCAATACATGGGGATGATGCTGTTCAAGTGCAAACATTATGTTCATGTTTCATTCTTTTGATTTAGCTTTTATAGTGCTTATCAAAACAACATTCTTGGCTGAACCCTTGCTTCCTGATGTGTGTTCCTTGACTCAACATCCAAGAATGAAACTCTCTCCAGCTTTGCTGTAATGGATCATGGCAGCTCTAGACTACTTTTTATAGTCTTTTAGAACTTCTGCATGGTTTTTACACTAGAGTGATGCCCTGTCCCTCATTCAGGTAATTTTGTTACTGAGGGGATCTAAGAGATGTAATTGGATTGCCTGATTTCTCCAAGCTGTCTTTCATCTAGATCCAAAGGCTGTCACAGGAGCATCTACACATACATCAGTCCTAATAGAAGCTCTGTCTGTTTTTTCAGGAAGGATTCCAGAAAGTCTCCTTTTCTCTGACAATCCATGGCTGTGGGCTCCCCGTGCAGCTGCCTTCACACATTGCATAGTGCTCTAAGACCCTGAAAATACACAGGAAAAAAAGCACTCCCCGCTTTTCTCTGGCATCTTTCAAAACCTGCCAGCCCTGTGGCAGATTCTCCTGCCTGTTTTAGGGAGCCCACACCAGCAAAGGGTCCTGTCATTCCCAGAAAGTACAGGAAGGTCCCAGAGCTCATGTCACTTTCTCGATGAGACCTACAACATTTTCACCACCTCTAAAGTAGCTGCTTCTCTGTTTTTCTATTTTTGTGTAAACACAAGCTGCCCATTGGTAAACTCTGAGCTTAAGCATCTAAGTGCTGTCAGGAGGGATCTACATTTGCTTCAAGGCAATTAGGTGACTCATCGCTGTGTCCTTTCTTTGGCTGCATGGAGCGAAGTCAAATCTCCCATGGCTGGATGAAGCCAACTCCCAGATATCCTTCTATGAATAAGCCCAATACAAATGCCTAGAAACATTTTCCAGACTGAACTCGGAAATGTGCTCCTCCACACAGAGCCACCATATTAAAGGTGTTGAAGTGCAAGTTGTATAAGACTGAAGGAATGTACAGAACTAATGAAAGGAATGCTGCATACTCCAAACTTTTAGAGTACAACATGAAATAGCATCTGGATTTCTTCACTTTTTTTTCATGTCTGTGAAAACTCTGATTCCATATTTACTAATAAGTAACTAAGTAACAGCCTGTTACTCTGGTGAGGCAGTTCCATACTGGGAGAATAAATTTGCAACTGCTAGCTATCAGATATGGTTTGAGGGTATTGGTTTGGAAGGGTTTTTCCCTACCTCATCCTTCCACTGCCCTTCTTAAAAGATGCACCCTTTCTTGTGAGTTTTAAAAAAACAAACAAAAAACAAAAAAAACCCCACCAAACAAAAACAACAACAAAAAAAATAAGTTTCAGGTTATGTTTTTTATTGAAAGACTGTAGTGCATCCTGGAGCTCAGAGACTACTGGGGTTGTATTAATTGATGTCCAGAGATGAGGAAGTCTTCTATTTTAAATCAGTCCTCCTGCAAGAAGCATGGAATGATAAGAGGGGCTATCAGCAGAGTAGCAGGTAAATGTTCCCATGGGCCAAAGGACTCTCCCTTTCCCTAGACCTCTTTTAGAAACAAGCAGCTATCAAATCAAAACATATTTACTTGATGCAACCAGTATTGAAAAGACTGATGTTTGCAAATGCCACAATACAAACAACAAATTTTGCCTCTAATAGACTGGTTACCACCAAAATATTTTACTGTTTTTTTAATGGTTAGAATGGGGGCAGGGGGAAAAGTTGATGTTTTAGAAACTCCCCTCTGCCAGATAAAGGTGAGCAATTGCTATTTCAAGTCAATGCTCTGCCAAAAGAACTCTGATAACAGTAGTTAGTTAATCTTTTTGTTTTTGCCTGTTTATGGGAGATCAGTTTGGGTTTGTCTTCAGCCTGGTTTGCTTGAGTAGCACAGAAAGCCCAGCTTAAATACTTATTTTGGTCAAGCAGTACTTCAGAAAATTACTGAATTACTGAATGCTGCCTTTGAAAGCTCTGCCTATTTTATAAAGCAGGGGAGGGGGAGAATACTTAAAAGTCAATGGTATGAAACTAACTAGATATATTTGAAATATTGATTACATGTATCTTCTGAAATGGGGTAATGGGATATTCCTAGATGCTATATGCATGTTTATACATCTCTGAAATGTTTGATTAATGTGCACCTAATCTTTCTTTCTGTTAATAGACCATCATATTTCTTACTAAGAAATGAATTATTTGACCACTGGTAAAAGTGGCTGAGAGAAAACCATTTATAATGCTGCATCTTCAGCTAGTGTTTCTTCAGCAAGTAATCTTTGACCTGGAAAGCTGTTTCACTGAAAATGACTAATTTTGCCAATTTTATTTTTTGCTTTGAATATGTTTTTCTGGTGGCAGTTTAATCTATCCTAA
This sequence comes from Parus major, assembly GCF_001522545.3. Taxonomy (NCBI): domain Eukaryota; kingdom Metazoa; phylum Chordata; class Aves; order Passeriformes; family Paridae; genus Parus; species Parus major. The sequence goes on along the minus strand of NC_031777.1, from coordinate 13,482,314 downwards.
AAGACTTATTTTATATTTTACAATATTGGTAAAACATAAATAGAAAATAGACAAAGGAAAACCTTCATGAAGTAAATTCCATTTGTGAAAATGTTATCCCAGAATTCTGAATTGGAAGTGTAAAGTGATGTATTGGTATGCAGAATGTTAAAGAAATCCAAACAAACTAACCAACCAAAAAAAAAAACAAACAAAAAAAAGACAACCCAGAACTGACTAACTCATGCGTTTCTTTGTTCATAAAATATATTGTCATTCTACACTGGTTTTGAGTTTGCTTTCCATTTTTATTTTAAGATTATCTCACATTTGAGTATTTTCATCATTTTCTATACCACTTGTTTCAAGCAACACCACTTTTCACATCTCTCAAAATTGCTTAGTTAGGAGATTCAACAAATCACAGGTACTGATAACATCAGTTGCTCTCTGCCAGCCTTGTCTGTATCAGCCCCAATCTTGCCATTAAGACTCTATAAGCAGCACTTCTATATGCAGTGATTTTCAAAATTACAGTGCTAAACTTGAAGAAACAGGGATGTTCATCACTTTTGCACATTCAGTCGTAGGCTCAGCTGGAAACACTGTGCATTATGCAGGCAAACAAACCATGACAAGCCACAGTGGTGGGACTGGGTGGATTTTGTGGAAAGGCTGCTGAGGGTTAGTTTGCTCCTTGGCAACTTCTATGGGAGAAACTGAGTGTTTGCATTTGTAGTTTTGAGAGCTCAGTAAAGATCAATAGGTAACTAATGCAAAGGTCCAGGCACTCTGAGTTTGGGTCATAGCCCTGAAGACAAGTCCTAGTGTCCAAATTTTCCTTTCAACCCATAACTGAAAAGGAATAATTTGGAATTTCCATCCACTTTAATTAACTTCACAAATTTCAGCCCACCCCACATCTGACATTCAGAGCCCTTTACAGCGTATTGAATTGTCACTGAAAAGCAGAAGCATTTTAAAATGCAGACCTTTTGCTTTGAAAACAGAAAACACCCACCAAATCCACCTATCAGCAAAATCTAGCCTTGCATTGACTTCAACTTCAGTCTGGGGATACTTGGGCCTTTTCTGCACTTGATTTTTTCCTGAAATGACAAGAAGGAGCAGTAGGTTGCATGGTATCTGTTGGCTTTGACATGGAGCTTTTTTCATCCATTTTATGGATTAAAGTTCTTCCTATTGTGTCAACTCTGACTTTTGTAAAGCAGAAGAGAAGAACTTTAAATAAGGCTTTCCTTCTATCCCTCTCTTCATCTCTCTTCAGACCTTAGACCTCCCAAGGGCTTTTGGAAGCAGGGGAAGAGAAATAAAGTTTACCCTTGCTGGAAAGGGTACAATAGATGTGATCACAATAGATGTGATCAGACTCTTAATAAGATATTTTAGGACCTCTGTTAAAAGGAAGGTGGAAGGGGGAGGAGAAAGTTTCCAGAAACCATCTATGTAGGAAGAGCAAAAGATTATGCATAGCTGGAGCATGTGAGATAATGAACTCCTGCCCCACCCCTTCTTCTCCCTTTTCTCCTCTTCCTCCTCTTCCCCCCATGCTGTTATCTGGGGAGGTGATAAACTCTCTTCTGGTGAAAAAGGTCAAGGAAAGTGTTTGGTTACTTTTTTGAAGACATGATTTTTAATTCAGGCAGCTACTTCTGAGCTGAGAGAGTTGGGAAGGAGCAGCTGTACCTGCCCAGGGAGTAAGGAAGTACTTTGTGGTAAGTGCTGATATTTATACTTTTTAGCTGTGCAAGTACTGTAGTGTACTTAGCAAATGAAAGGAAAAACAGTCTTACTGCAGAAAAAAATAAAAATAAAGGGGAGTTGGTTTTTATTCTCAAAAGCTTCTGCTGAAATAGAGAAGTATCTCTGTGAGAAACATCCACTTCTTTCCCATCAAAAACATTCCAAACCATTGCCATCTAAGCCTATCTGAAAACCTGGGGTAAATCTCTGCTCTGTGTTTTGAAGCATATGGAATGCAGGAGAAGCTGGAGAGGGTCTGACCTCCAGTGAAGACAATTCTGCTCTGGTAAGCCATGGTCCTCTGGTTTGCAAAGGAATCACTGAGAAGCCTTGCTTGAGGGAGATGATGTAAGAAATTGTTTCTGGAGATTTCTAGTCCTTTCTATTTTGAAAGAGGCCTATACTTTGTTACAAATAAAAGAAAAAAAAAGCAGTTTTTTTATTTAAGAAAGATAGCTCCTAAGAGTTCTTGACAAGCTCAATACTAAAAAAAGGGAAAAGAAGCATTGAGCATAGCACAGGAAGCTTTCAAAAATTGGCTATTACAGGAAACATCATGGTAAAGTACATTTCTCTTAAGAACATGCAAAAATGTTCTCTTATCTGTTTTGTTGCCTTACTGCTAAGGTCTGGCAGAGGCAATTTCTAAAGTGCTGCTCCTGTACTTGAGGTGACATTGAAGCCTGCTGGCACTGGGATTGTGGATGTTGGGTACTTCTTGGCCTGAACTGGCTACTTGGGTCCTGATCACCAAAGGGAATGAATGACACCAAGCAAGAAGCCTTGTCCTGAAAGCCCCAGCTCCTGCAGGCTCCTTGGAACTGTTCCTCCCCTCGCTGGGCTGGCGCTGAGCCGTGAGCAAGACCCTCCTTGCCAGGGTGCGAGGTGCTGTCAGCATATGCTTCAGGATGGCACGATGAGCTGCTAATTAATGGAAGGAAAAGGCAGCTGCTGAGGAAGTGCCTGATTAATCCATATTGGAGCAAAAGAGGGTGTATGAAGCCTCTAAATGTAACACAACTTTAGGAAAGTGTGTCCTTCTTCAGGCTTGCTTGTGACTCAACAGCTCTTGACATCCAATAAAGCTGAAGGAAAACCTGGAAAAGCAATGCTAAGCTTTTGAGTGAAAAGTTCAGACACAAGAGGCAGAGAAATGCAGATAGTTTATCTTCCTCCTTACTCAATTACTTGAATTTTTTCTTTTTTTTTTTTTTTAGCTGTGATTGATATGTTCACAGTCTCTCCTAAGAGAAAGCCCCAGCACCACAGCTGGGCCTTGGCCCCGGGCAGGAGCAGGCGCTGAGCTGTGCTTATGTTCCCAAGGGCTGGGGGGACAGCAGCCCCAAACAGCACCCATATGCAGGGAAACATGACAGCATGGGAGCAGCAGGCAAACCTGCAAGATGAAGCACAACACCTGCTTCTTGTGTGGAGTAATAGGCACCTTCCCACAGAGGAAAGTTTTACCTCCCCGGAAATGGTTTGCCACCATTTTTCTCTTCTATAGATTCTTGTTCTCTTTGTTCTGTTCTTGTCCATATTGATCTGTTCCACTTGGTTTGGTTTTAGAAATAACATTTTATGCATGCAGCTTCTAACCCTTGGGTCCCTGCTTGTCACTCCTCAGCAGCCAAGGAAGGGCAGGCCAGGGCAGGGTTCTGTGGTTGCTCAGGCACCTCTTGGCCTGATACTGTAGGGAACACTCCACAGAAAGATTGTAAGGGGGTAGTTATGCTAAGAAAAATGAATATCAGCTGTTCCAGAGGGAAAACTTAACTGGCTACTTAGGCACCCAGTCTGATAGTTAAATGATCTTAATTTTCCTTAATTAACTTCCCCTTCCTCTCCAATAGAGCCACTAGCAGAAAGGAGACAGGGTAAAGTATCCTACAGAAAGCTTCCCATAAGGCCTTCACATGTCACAAATCAAGCTTTTTGTCCTATGCCCCTTCAGGTAGAAGGTGTTTCAAATGACAGTGAAACATTAAATATAGGAAAGGATAGGGTTTTTTCCCTTCCTTACTGGTTTCTGAAAAGTATGATTTATAAGCTGTCAATCATTTCCAATGATCTCAGTCCAGTGCTTATTCAAAAATCATGTTTGATGTAGCTGAAAGTGTTGTTACTAACTGATGAGCAAGTCTGAATGCTGAGAATGAGGAATGATTGACATTCTTTAAGGTAAAGGGGGAGACTCTTCATCCTGCAGAAGCTGCCATTGCAACAGATGCTGTTATAGCTTCTGACACTGATCGTGATGAGTGGTGTGTAATGTCAGTAAAAGATGAGAGGCTACAACAACAAAGTGAAAAAGAAGCCTCTGAACACGAATCCCATGGCACCCTGGTAGCAGTTAATAGCCATGACTTCCCTGGCTAGAAGTATGACTTTAAAAGGTCAGGCATATATTGGTTAACTTATCACCTGTTTGGTAAATAAGCACAAGAGCTTGCTAATTAGTGATGCATTATTATTTGACTCTAGGTTATTTTTTAATTTTTTTTTTAATAATTTGTGGTTCCATTTTTCCTATGGCTTTTGGAAAATATTGCCTGGTTCTCTTTTTCAGGTTATCCTTTTGGTTAAATATAGTAGATATTTACAGAGAATAATTCATAGCAGAGCTGCACATGGTCCTGAATACTGTGATGCACTCAGGGGTAATGCTGCATTTTGGGCATCTTGCTAGCAATATCAAACAGCAAGTTTCCATGTGCAGTTACAAACTTTGTCCCTAAGTATGAACAGGTTTAGGTTTCATACCCCATCCCTCATTTTGTTACAGAGAGTCCCTTGCCAGGTGTAGTGGAGCAGCATGTGCCTGACAAAAGTACCCAGGAAGCTGTTTGGAGTAGGACCGGGACTCCCAGTCTCAAGGAAATCTCCCCTGAGCAAAGAACCTTGAGTTACCATGAATGAAGGTCCTTTGGGGAGTAGCCTTTCACTAAACCCCCAAAACTGTTGATATTGTTCAATGTCATCTGCTAGATGACAGTGTGTGGATTTTTTTTATTGTCTCTCTCTCTGGAGGGATGTTCAGCTTTAAGCCACAATCTAATTCTTGTCCTCCCAGCTTTATTCTTACAAGTGGAATTAAAGTCTTCAGATTGTTCTGTAAGTTGTACAAATATTTACACTGCTGCAATGTGTAAATCAGTCCCTTGTATACTTTAGTAGTAAAGCTTGATGTGGTTATATCCAGGTCTCTTGACAGTTGTACACATGGTAAGAATGAAGTGAGAAGAGATCCAGGGCTGAAATGTGACACCCACCCCCGACAGCCCGCAGTGCTGTGGCCATGTGCTTGTCCCTGGGTGGAGATGTGGCTCTGGTCCTGTGACAGGGGATGTCTTGCTCTGTTTGCTTCTCCAGTGAGCCACCCCCACGGGTGCCCCTCCTGTCTGCCCCCCAAGGACACAGCCCACCGCCTGCAGTGGGGCTTGGCTGGTGACACCCCTGGGTGCTGCTCAGGAGCCAGCCTTACCCCTGCTGCCAGCAGGGAAATGCTCCAAGGCAGAGCAGGGTCACCTGCACTTTCTGCCCTTCATTTCTCATCCTTCCCTTTTTGTTCCTTTGTGCTTCAATTTCTTTAATTGCTGAACTTGCTGTTGGACTCTCGGGTATCATAACTCTGTTTTCTTTAAATGCAGGAACTCTCAGTGTTGCCTATTTGGGGACAGTGTGTTCAACAATTCAATTTTTCTCCATTAAAGTGCTTTCCCTGACATGATGAATTTCACATGTGTTTCTCCAGGAGCTACAGCAAATCCAGTTTGAGGGTACATGTTTTCATATGTTCAGAGTTTAAAAAAACACACTTTCTTCCTTATTTTTCTCTTCTCCAATTTTGCTTTGTTTGGGCCTGGGATTTGTGCCCATATCTGTCTACACCCAGGAAGTGCTGGGGATCCAGATGCATTCTGAAGGGCTGGATTGCTGCTGTATTCCTGCTCTCTTCTGTTGTTGTGGTGCCCCATGAAAATAGCTGTGGAGCTGGGTGGTAGGATCTGGGTATGTTTTAAGTAGCAACCACTACATTAGTCATGCTTAATGCCTGTAATCAACAACACTATTTTTCTCTCCAGTAGTGCAGAAGGTTTGTTGCAGTGTTGTTTTGTTTTTTTTTTTTTTGTGTAGGCACAAAAACCCCCTGGATGTCCACGAGTGAGCCAGGACATGTAATTGATTTTCTTTCCCTCCCATTTTGGGGCTCACAAGGTGGATAAGCTCAGGATTCTGCTCCGCAAGGACCATGCTGTGATTTGTAAAGCATTTTCCCCTGAGCAATCGGAACTGGTGCAGGGAGTCTCTCCCAAAGTTAGCAGTCTGCTGGTGGATGTGTTGGGCAGTCCCGTGTCCCCATGCCATCAGCTCTGAGTGTTGAGAGCTGCCTGCTGCACAGTGCCTGGAGCTGCCGCTGTTTCAGCCTGGGAACTCCACAGTCCTTCCAGCCCCCTGCACTGAGGCTGACACGGTACCTTCTCCTCCAAGGCAGGAGGACAACATTTCATTATTTAGTTAGACAGCATTTCAGTTATTTGTTACTGAAACATAGACAAATAAAACTTTTCAGAAGGCCTCTTGCAGAAGCCTGGTAAGGCACCATTTCTCTCCTCCCAGCCGTGATCGCTGCTAGGTGCTGTGACTTTCTGGAGTTTCTGTTGCTGTCTGCAAGCCAAACGAGGCTTCCCTTCCTACTCCAGCCTTCCCTTCCTACTCCAGCCTTCCCCTCGGGAATTGTCCCTAGTTCAAAGACTCCTCTGTAGGTCCATGGGCCTTCAAAGAAGACCTTTCCTTTGTATGGCAGCTTTGATACAAATGAACCGAGGAGGTTTAACTGCCAGATAAAAGTAGAGTGCATTAACCCCCACAATTGCTCTAATGAAGCCAGGGTGAAGTTGTGAAGTCTGGGTCACAACTAATGGATGAGCCATTAACACCTCCCAGGCACAACAGCACTTAAAAATATCAAACAGAAAATGCATTTAGTGACTTACAGGTGCAGAGCTGGTCACGGTGTTTTGAGAGCATGCCATCATGAAAAGATTGCAATTTCATTGCCTCTCCCCTACTCTGCTTCCTGCCCTACAAGTATTTACATTTAAGGTCAACTTCACAGCAAGGTTTTTGCCATCATGTATCTGCCAGATGGCAGGTAACTTTTGTGTAAGTGCTTAACACTTCAAGAACTCATGTTGATCCAGAAACTTTATTTCTCAACTTCAGTTCTGATTAACAGTTCTGTACTGGCAGATGTTATTGCTGGCTTATGTACTGAATTTATATCAGAAAGGTTTGAGGTCCTAGTCCCTATCTGAAAGGATAAACTGGTGGATGAGGTAATTTTTTTCTCTGACACCAACAGACTGGATTAAGATCAGTTGCTTTCCCACATGATGCTGAATGCCCCGGGCAGATGGGCAGTGGAACCCTGGCCAAGCAGATAGTACGATTTGTAGATGTTTTACTAGAAAAGTTACTGCTCACCCTCAGTCTACTTTCAGAGACAGAGGAGCCTGTTTAAATAATGTATGTGGTTGTTGAATGATGAAGAATATTTCAGAGGATAGCAGGCTTTTCCTGGCAGGGCTTTACTGCCTTGGACGAGGATTCAAGTTCCAAACATGGCTTTGTGGAGTTGAAGACCTGAAAAAAACAGCTCTCCAAAATTCTGTGAGGTTGTTTCTTCTGACACGAACTTTTCCAGAAAGCCTGGTTATGTTCTGGGCCTTTGGCATTGATTGCAACCTGGATTATGTTCTCTTATAAAACAGAGTGGTTGAGCTTTTCCTTTTCCTTTCCCTTTTCCTGGAGCTAGCCTGTGAGCTGGCCCTCTGTTCCGATGGCTGAGCCTCTGCCCTGCTCAGGCTCCCCATGTGTGGGGGGAGGCTCAGCCATGGCTCTCCTGCCATGCATCACCTGAGCAGCTGTGCCAGGCCATTGCTGAGGTGGCCTCCCTGTGCTCCCTCCCTCAGCCCTTGCAGGCACTGTTTCCTTGCTGGTCTCTGGAAGGTTTTCATCCCAGGCACTCCTGAAAGACTTTTCTGTTGCACTTCTGCACTGAGGCTGAGTGCATGTCTTATGCATGTGGCCTTGCTGCAGCTCTGAGTTAATTCTACCCACCTGGGAGAGGATGTGGGTCATCCTGAGCTGAGGGGAGCAGCCTGTGAAACTGAAGATGCACCAGCCCCTGCCCCAAGAGCTGGATGATTGTATGTAAATGAGGAGTTATCTTCCAGCTCAGCAGTACTGTGATAAACTTTGTCACAGGTTTAAGCTATCATCTGAGTGTGAAGAACCTTCCTTCCCCAGCTGTGCATCTTTTGCATCTGCTGGGCACAGACAGGCTGATGCAAAAGCCCCTGTGAAACCTCACTTTGCTGTGCTGGCATCTCCTGGAGCTGCAGATGAAGATATGTTTGCACAAAATGCTCTCTGCTACTCCCTCAGCGTACTGGAGTGCACAGGTTGGATTACAGAGTTGTAAAGGGAAGATGTATGTCTTAATTACCTGCCAGCAGTTTGTTAGTCTATAGAAGTGAAATATAGAATTGTTATTTAAGCCTTCTTTGTATGATTATTTTCACACTGAGCAAATACTGCACACTAAAATTACAAGGTGGGACAAGAACAGAGTCAGTAGCATTCCTGTTAAAACCTCACCCTGCTTGGTAAGATGTATCTCCTGTCTAATTCTCCACTTGCCTGTCAAACTTGTACCACTATCCACCAGCAGAAGAAGGAACTGCTGCTGTAAAACCACATAGCCTTTAGACTTCCAGATGAATCCTTAGGGCATAATTTAAGGAAACAGGGTCATGTGTTGGACACCGTGTCTTGCACGATGGTGTCATTATCTCTTATGTATTAGCAGGCTACTAATGCTGACATCTAATTAGCACCAAGAAACTGATTAACTCTCAATAGGGTCAAGAGAAAGAAGAAAAATAGATCTCAGGCAAGCAATTAGGCTATTTATTTAATAAATTAAAATACTTGTGATTATAAGCTCACTCTGTCATTTTATTTCAATACTGCTCAGCTGAAGGCAGAAACAATGATAAAATAGTAAATGTAACGCCACGTTAATGGCAGCTTATTCAAAACACAGAACACAAAATAAACCCACCTGAATTTCCTCTAATGGACAATTTATCATCCAAAACAGATGCATTTATTAGACGAAAAGTTGCATTCAAATGCCAGTAAAATAAATGGAGTCTATTCAGATTTCTTATTCTCATGATTTGGCTGTTCCACACTATGGAGGCCAAGTACATAAACGATGCTTCAACAAACATTTGTTACATGGCAGACATTTATGTTTATTGTGTACTTTTTGCAAACTAATCTGAATGCTCAGAAATAGCAAGTCAGATGAATATTGTGTAGGCAGCAGTCACCATCTTCTTACATATCACCTTTGCCAATTAATCTTAATTTTTTAAAACTAGGCAAGATTTTTTTTGCTTGTTTGCTTGGTTTTTTTGTGAAAATGAAGTAAAAAGTACCTATCTATGCTATCAGGTAGTGCATTCTACCCACAGAACCTGGTGTTTTCTGCCCTGATTATAGTGACCCAAAAGGGTTTTGCTTTTCATACTGGAGTATCCCTTTAGAGCTTTATAACAGACAAGTTGCCCATGCTCCCTTCTTGCATACTCAGTTTTAAAGCATTTCTTAATTGGGTTCATTTAAATGCTAATTTTATTGAATTCAGACTCCTCTAAATCACAGAGGTGAGTTCTTGTCAGAGTCCTCCAGTAATAATAATATTTCAAACAGTTTGGAGCTCAGATTAGGTTTGGACAAACACTAGAAGGTCTGTTTGTGTGTCCAACATTGACTGCAAACCATGAGGATTCTGGTGCCTTGCTTCCTGTGCAACATCTCTTCTATCCTGCTGCAGGCTCTGCTTCTTTGTCTCCTGCTTTCAAACTCTCTTGCTTACAATTTAGACTGCCCTTTTCCCCCGCCCCAAATAAAATCTGTCTGATGTATATGTACTACATTTGTTGATTGAGAGCTGTACTGCCCTTCATAGCTGTTTTTATAGTTTGCTGACTATAACTTTTTGCCTGAGAACTGCATTTCAGTGCAGTTGATGGCACCCCATGGTTACCCTGTGTGTGTCACACAGCATTTAGCTCCCTTGTGCAGGTATCTGTGGAGGCTCATGACTGTGCTGGAGACTTGCAAAGTGTGGTTTTCTGTTCAATGAAGAAGGTGATGCCTGCATGTCTGCTGGAGGGAGGAGGTGGTGGCATGCTTTCTCCCCTGGCCTTTCCTTCCTGGGCTCTGGCCACCTGAAGCACAGATTCTGCTCTTGGAAGGAGAGCTTCTCCCACCTTTTCTCCAAAGATACTTTTAGAAGATCAAAAGGATAATCAGACCTTTACCAAGGCTCAAGATCAGTTTGGAGCTGTTAGGGACAGGCTTGGAGGGAACTTGCAGCTTCTTCCTGACACTTCAGTTGCAGTGTGGGCAGTGGCAGGGGAGGAACCTGGTGGGGCCAAGCTGATGCTGCCATGAGCAGCCTCCAGAAGCTGCCCTATCCCCACTCCTGCCCCTGGCTGGACTGGCCTGACTACCAGTGTCACTGTGGGCATGTGGCACTCTGGGCATGGGGGTGGGCATGGGAAATGCCTGGGGCCAGTGAAGCTGAGTCACTGCTGTGCTCCCACCATTACTGGTCCTCCAAGAAATGATGAGTCCCTGGAAGCAGCAGCACACTCTCAATGCCTGTGGCAGGTCCAGAGTTAATTTGGGGTTTACACAACTGTCTCTAAATGTAAAAATCAACACAGCAAAGGTCATTTAAGAGAGTAGGAAAATAACCTCTCGAAATGTTTTTCTTTCCTTAATGTTCTCTTCTTGTTATTAAAACAAATATATCTAGGATGAGGTAGAGTGTGTAGCATCAAGCAGTGAGAAATTAATCATTGGTACCTAGTCTTAAACAGTTGATTTTTTTTTTTTTTTGAGAATGTCTTGAAACAGTTGTCATAAACACCAACAAATGCAAAGCAGCTTTCAAGATGACTTTTTGTTATAGGCATATTCCTGAACTATTCATCTGTGTTAAATGCATTTTGCCTTGAATCATATGTCATGTTGCCAGAAAAGAGTTGTTTCCATGCCAACTCATTTGCAACATGGGGGAAAAAAATCAAAGCTACTAACATCTGCAAGATGTCAGTACTGATATAAGCCACTTGCAATGAAAAACACAGAACTGCAGGAGGGTTTGCCAAATAGGCACTATATATAGGGTAGAATGTCATAAACTAATCGCCAAACAGCGCATTTCCATTCCTTTTTTGGCTGTATTCTTGATCTAATCTCTTTGCCAGAAAAGGCTTGCAGCAAAAGGAGCATCAGTGTCATCCACATGCATTTCTCTTATAAAGAAGGAATTACTTGGATTTGTTTTTCTGACTCAAGCCTCCACAAAAGCCACTTAATTTAAAACGTATAAGAACTTGTACAAGAAACTGCTGCTTCACTTTCCATACTATTTCCTTTCAATTCTCTCGGCTGCAGGGTCTCCTTTTATAAAGGTCCTATTCATCAGCAAGATTAATGAGACCTGGTGTCTGAAACTGTGGATTCCATTTCACAGCTACTATTTCCTCTGCATTCTCCTTCCCACCCCCATCCCCCCCCCCTTTTTTTTTTTTATAAAAGAAGATTGTTCGTTTATTATCTAAGTATTATGAAATGCCAGAGGCTGAGGCTCTGAAGCCTGAGCAGTTCAAATATCAAGGTATATTTAATTTTAAGATGATCCAAGCATTGCTGTATTTGGAGAGACATTGGAGGCGGCATTACCTTTCATTTTTTTCCTTTTCGGAGGTATTAAAACAGTTCTAATTTTCAAAAGGTGTTTTTAATACATTGTTGTAAATCCATTCTTTTTATATCTGGAGGGTATACCAGGTCACCTGTTGCATGTGCTACCAAGCCCATTGTCACCTCTCGCATGGCTGTCAGGGCATTTGCTCGTTGTGATACACGAGGTTTGTTCTGCAGGTGGGACGGGGCTGGGGCAGCCAAGACACCAGCTGGACCTCCACAGCCAGGTGTGCTGAGCTGGACAGCCCCATGATCCCTGCAGCAGCTCTGTGTCGAGCTCCTTGCTCGACTTGGGCAAAGGGGAAGATGTTTTCCTCGGTGGGCAGGCTGCCTGCCAGCCCCTTGGTGCGCAGAGTGCTGCCAAAGGGCTCCTGGCACTGCCCGTCCCCTGCTACAGCGCTGCTGACCGTGTGCCACAAGGTGCCCAGTTAGTTACATGTAATTGCTAAATTTCACAAAGGAATATTCCTGCTTTCTGAGTATTGCTTACCCCATGAAAGCAATTACCGGAGTTGTCACGGCGGCAGTGAACAGAAAGGAGTTAATTTCAGGGGAGTCATCTTTGCATAAGAGAGATTTGAAATACCAAATTGAAACATTTATGGCAAAACCTTTTGTAAAGAGAAGGTCTTGACTACCTATACTAGTTAGTAAGGTAGGGGGGGATGAGAAATAACTGATCTACTGCATTTCAGGTATTTCCATAATTTTACATCCACTATCTTTAGAATGATAAAATTCTCATAGAGATCATTTTTATACTTCATAAAGATCTCAATCCAAATTCATATAACTTTGCTTTATTAAAATGCTTCTACTGAGACTTTTTAATAGAAGACTGTCACAGGCAAGCAAAATTGAGAGCAAATGTAGGAATTGATTCCTATAGCACATTATTTATTTCACTGAGTTTTGAAAGTTAAACCTCAAGTAAGACAATTTAAGGATATGAAAGATTACCTGATTTTTTTTTTTATTTTTTTTAATGAGAATGAAATGCTGTGAGCTTTGCTGTTATTGAGCAGAAGTTTAGGTTATATCAGCAAGAGCATACAGCACACACCTCATAGTGTGGTTTTTCCATGCAAGTTCAGTGTGTGTGTGTGTATTTATATGTATATACACACCTTATATATATGTTAATATACACATTAATATATGTAATAGGTTGGGTAAACAATGTTAAATTGGCTTCCATCTGAAATACATTGTAGATAATTTCTGATACAAATGTAATTGAAAGAGATTAGAAGGTGTTTAGCTTCTGCTTCTTAAAATGTATGTGCTTTGTGCAGTGACAACAGCATCCTTATAACTAAGCAGGTTTTTTTCCCTGTGTGTGTACTAACTCAGTAGAGCAGGAAAACATCTTTAGAAGAGGAAAATATGACTGTAAAATGATTTTTTAGAGTTCATTTGAAGTCAGTCAGGCACAACACCTAGAAATGCTTTAAATTGGATTTTTTCTTAAATCAGATTTCAGGTTGACAGTGTCCTATACTGTTATGCCTAGAATTATAACCTGGAATTCTGTTGCACTTTGCCTATCGCCAGTCTCAAACAAGCTCTGCATCTCTTTCCCTTTGCACAAGCATTAATGCAACAAGAATAGCTCAGTCTGTGTATGCTGAGCGTTGAAGAAAATTGAGTATATTTTAAAAAGGGTTTCATCTTCTAGAAAATTACAAGACAGGGCAGTCTTCATGATGAAGGGCTAGGGTGTGCTCAAATGGAAGCCCAGTGGGTTTGTTGGGCTCAGTGGGTCTGTTGGGAAGAGCCTGAGAACCCCTGCCTTGCTCATTGCTCCCAGGCAGGGGGAAGCAGCCCTTCCTCTTGTCCCCTTTCGCCCCTGCTAACGAAGGCGTGGGTGAGGCGAGGTCGTGGTGAGACAAGAGCAGCGTTGGCCTTTCTGCAGCAGGGCTCAAAGTGCTCCTTGTGGGATAATTGACACAGTTATGCAATTACAGACACTTAGCATGAGGTTGGATGAGCTCTTGACCAAAGGGGTTGATCGTGTCATGCTTCTCGAAATAAATATTCAATACTGCTTAGCTATACTTATGAGAGAAAATGACCAGCTGCAGGAACCTGAACACACAAGTTTCCAGATTGGAATCCTGTCTGAGAACAAAATGGAGAAATGTGTGCAGGGAAATGCAGGCAGGTAAAAACACATAGTCCTGAGAGATCTCAGCCTGTGTTGTAGCTTATGATACTTGCTACAATTCCTGCAGCATCCTCCATTCTCATTCCAGGTTTGGCTTCAAACGAAGTTGACCCAAAACATAAGTTACAGTATTAAGGCACAGTTGTGCCCTAACAGACTATTCTGGTAGCTAGGATTTCTTAAGGTGAAACTATCATTCTTTATTTTTCAGAGAGATGAATAATGGCAGACAAAGCAAATCTGCTGCTACCTGTGTCTAGCCTTTTGCTTCATCTGAACTCCTGTGGCTTTCCCTCTCTGAATGTCAGGCAGTGCCATTGCCCAGGTCCTGCTCTATCTCCATGCTGAGCCTTTACCCACCATCTGATTCATCACAGTGATTTTTCATCTCAATTTGATATGTGAGCTGCTGGCTCCACTGCTGTGTCACGGCTGTCGCTAATTTGGCATGACTCGCATCGTGGTAGGTTATTCAGTCTCTTTTTTTTCTTTTTAAGAGTTTTGAACCTGAGTCTATCTCCTAGGTAGGGCATTGTCCTCACTTAACACAAGCACTTTACTGATTTTGCTGTGTTGTGATCACAGAGTTAGTTTTAAAATAACATTTGTGTCTACTATCTGCATTTGCTAAGGCAGTGGTTACTTGATGAAATCAAGGGTTGCTGTTATTCCTCTGCTGGAAGTGCCTTCCTCTCTCTTGCCTGTAGCAGGGAGGAGCTAAAAGGGCTCACTTCACTTAAATACAAAATCCAGGATTGCTTGATTTTTATCAAGGTTTTGTTTCTATGATTTAGTTGGCCTAATGATCTTTGATCCATCACTAAGAGGTGTTGCTGAGCTTTTGAGGTTTTCTGTGTAATGAGACCCTGACAATGAAGTCAGCAGGTGATGTATTCTGGGTGCTCTTCTCTGTGAAGGCTGGGGGCCTGTGGAACTGGTTTGTTTTTTAGGACAGGTCAAAGACTTGTTCTTTGGTGTAGTCCCTAAGCATTTATTTTCTTAAAATCTTACCATGGTTAAGTTATATGCTTTCTGTAATCTTTTGTAGCTTCTCTTTGTAATAAGCAAGTTTCATTGTGCCTTCACCTGACCATTTAATATTTTGATCAAATTACCTTTGATCCCTGAGCCTTTGAGTGTTTTTTTACTTGGATGATCTTCTACATACAGCCTTCAAGAGACTGCTTTTTAGAGGGTTTCCAGCTAATCATTCAAATGAGGTCTTTACAAAATTGCTAATTCATCAGTTGTTTGAAACTGGAGTGGCTTTTACATCAGTTCAACCATTTCAACATAACTGAGCCAGGATGAGCAGTCTGTAACTGCTCCCTTTAGTCTCCCAATTGACTGCACACTGTAGTCTTTGTGAGCTTATATTTCTGCATGTGTTTTCTATGGTTCTGTGTCTTTTTCTTTCTCTTGCTTTGAGTGAAGGACTTGCTCCTTTTTATTTAGAAAACATACACCTTCCTCAGGTTTTCATGCTGTGCTTCTTACTCTCTTTGCTAAACATACCAGCTACTGCTATCAGTCCTGAATCTGAACTTCTCTGCCATTCAAGGACCCAGGGTGCCAGGTATTATCTCAGGATGTCATTACTTCTAGTCTCAGTATTTTTGGCTGGAATTATTTCTGAGTAATTCTTTTTTTTTTTAAAAAAAAAAAAAAGAGAGAGAGAGAGACTGACTCAAACATTAGCCCTTTCTTCTTTATTCTTAGTAAATCCTTTTCCTTTAAGTCTTGTTTTGCTCTTGGTGGACTTCACTGGGAGAAAATTCCTGCTGTAGATTTCAGTGGGCTGCACAGGGCTCTTGCTTAGGAAGCCATCAAGACTTCTTCAATCCTTGTTATACTACTGATGTTAGTGCTAAAAAAAAAGAAAAGGCAGTAAATCAGGTTGTCATTAAAAATACGCCTTTTTAAGGTGACTGTAGTGAGGTTTCCGTACCTGTAATTTTTCAATTAAACTTTATTTAAATCTAAAAGAATCGAGGAACATGTTCCTCTTGCAACTCTTTCTCAGCATCCTGGTAATTTTGAATGAGCTTACCTACTATTTTCTTCTTGTTCAATATAGTAAGAACCTTGCAACTCTTTTTGGACCAGCTTTTTTTTCACGTGTTCAGTCTCATTTAAGCTACATGAGGTTCATGAGGAGATATATTGTTTCAAAAAGAAAGCAAGCTTTGAACCCTTTGTATGTGTAAAACTCCTTTTCTCCCTGTATTCCCATGTCTAGGGTAGGATATTTTTACAACTTTTAAGACTTGTTTTTCCTTCATCTTAAGATCATTATACTTAATGATTCTCATTGCTACAGATAGATTTATACACTTTAAGTTTGTTTCAGTTCTAGCAGTGCCCACAACAGGTGGTAAGTATTTCCAAACACTTAAATGCAGTTCTGAGGAGTTTATAATCATCTGTCTCCAGGAATCCACATTGGATGCTTGTTTTAAATGTCTTTCTGTCCACTAAGGGAAATATCTGTTGGAGAGCCATGCAAGCTCCAGGGGTACCTGTGTTCCCTCCATCTCTAACAGATAAGAATTATCTCCCACATGTCTGCTTGGATGGGTTTGCTTTATAAGAAAACGTGATTTGATCAAACACAGTTGCTTTAGGTTGTGATCAGGTTCTGATGCTCCCTGGTTAAACAGCAAGGTACAACACCCCCAGTTTGGACATTCCTGCTGTCGGGATTGTACCTCAGAGGCTTTTCTGGACACTAAACCTCAAGTCCTCTCAGCTGAATGAGTATTTCTTTGTCTTATGCCTTGATAAAATCAGTCTCACTTCCTGATGGAGCTCTGTCACATCAGAAATGGTGTTGCTCTGCAGATGTTAAAATAGCACAGCTTTGCTTCCTGCAGGCACACCCGGTGCTGTTCCACCCACCTATCCCCTGCATGCAGGGGAGCCTACATCATCAACAAGAAGTGCTATGCCACTTTCTGCCTGCAAATAGAAAGGTACTTGCTTTGATTTCCCTCTGTAAATGCTTTGTTCTGTATTTCAGCACCTTTTAAGCTTTCTATTCTGTGTTAGCAGTTAGAATTTTCAGACTGAAGCACAGGTATTACAGAGGAAGGCCAGAATAAATTCTGTGCTGAAAGAGCTGTTCTAAAGAGAATAGTGCTGCTGCACTTTCCCTTTTCACCTTACAGGGGGAGATTGTATATGCATCACCTTGGGTTTACTATAGGCTGTGCAAGTATCTCTTTTGCAACAACTTGAGGCTGTGTATACCAGATTTAAATACTACAAATATGCAGTTGTTACAAGCATGCTTTACTGCCATGAACTGCTTTGATCAAATGTTCACTAGATATTGTGACTGAGCAGCACAGGAACACACAAAGCATTAGCTGATATTGTTAGCGAAAAACAAAACCAAACAAAGCCAACATTATGTAGCACAGTCAACTCTGGAGATAGCATTCCTATTAGGAGTGTGGTTATTAAGTTCAAAAAGCCCAAATACATGTACTTCTTTTTAAAGTTTAATCTTGTCCTTGAGAATCTTATATATGAAGCCATTAGCACTAAGAAGAAATCTACTGTCAAGAAATTGCAGTAAGGGCCTAAATTGAAAGCAGAATGGTAGAGTCTTTTTGCTCCACTGTGCCAATTATGTTGCCACTTTTGTTTCTGCACTGCAAGACTGATAGGGATCTACAAATGCTTAGATCACAAGGGATTTGAGCATGTCTGGTGAAAATTGGAAATCAATAGGAGTCTATAATCGCGAGCAAACTGCATCATTTTCATGGAGGTGAATGATGGCAGCTATCCAGAGATGCCATGGACATGGGTCCATCAAGTGTATTTGTTGGAGCCTTCTGCTCAACATGAGAAGTACAAGGTCCTGGTTTCTTGGCAAATTAAGCATATGACTTACCTCTCAATTAGCAAGGGAAGAGAAAAATGTTCACTGACCTTTCCATTCAGATGAATATTTTGAAACTAAAGAGACGGATTCATTTTCTGGATGTGAATTTCAAATGTAATGGCAGTCCTGCTGAGGAGGCAAACGTTTAGTTTTCAGTCCTGTCACTAGACTGCAAATTCATCCCAGGTCTGGCTTGAAACAAGTTTCATCTCCAAAGCTGGGAGGTGATTTAGTTTCCAGGGTTATTCTGTCCCGGCTTTTGCTTAAGCAAAGGCTACCAATTCAATGTGACAATGAGAATTGCTATCCACTAGGGGCCAAACTATGCCCACCAAAGGCTCGATTTCCTTCCTGAAGCACATTTCTTCACTAGCAGTTGAAATTGCATGCTTTTTCTGCTTTTTTTTTCCGAGCCCACTACTTGATGTATTCAATTCCAGACTGTCCTTGAGCTCTCCAAGTCTCACCCTGAATCCACAAGATACAGTTCACTTGTTCTAGAAAAATGTGCAGCAATTATGAATATTATGACTGTATTTGTCTATAGGGCAGGCAGGCAAGATATAAAAGTCAGTCTATTGATGACAGACATAAAAGAGATGTCAGTTTTCAGAGATGGGGGAAATTATGTCTATTGAAGGCTCAAATCCAATTTTTTCAATGTGTGTAGTAGCTGAAATGATCCTGTTCCCGTGCTGAAGAAGGCATTGTGAAAGAGCTCAACAGGAGACGGCTCACTAAAGATCTGATTCAAAGCTCAGTGAAATCACTGGACAGTCGTTCAAGCCAGACATGCTCCTGGACTGTGTGCCCCTTGTACATCTCACTGCTTCCTTCAGTGTTTGAGAAGACTGACAAATGGAGAAAAGCAGTACTGAGACACACCAAAACACAGACCTGTTTAAATGTCGATGTTCTTTCTGGTCATTGGCCAGCAAACTCTAATGCTGTAGGCTGTTACTGGGAACTTGGCATAACCATTGTCGTGTGTCTTTCTATAGACTCCAAAACCAAGAACTCTGAGATTGTTCTTGAGCTTTTCTTTCTCCCACAAGATACTAACAAATGAGCTATTGGATTAGTTACAGCTTTCATTAAGATGTAATTAAAAGATGTCATACTTTTATAGTCGGACTCAGCTGTAGCCAAACATATGGGCATAGTGAAACATTTCAGAGAACTGAAAGATTTTGTGGTCCTGCTGAGAAAATGATAGCCTTACAGATTTTCACTTAATTATTTTAAAATTAATAATAGCAATTGTTTAAGTTCTCCTCATTCTAACAGAGCAGCTTTTAATATTCCTGGCTGAAATGCTCTGTGGTGAAGGTAGTTATTCTGCTGTAGATATGGAGAGCAGCTCAGGGTCCTCAGTCCTGCCAGTTCTTACAAAAGACATCTTGGCACCTTGTGCACATGCATGAAACATTGCAGGTGCTCAGGAGAGGGGACATGAAGCCCTGCCACTCCTGTCTGGAAAGGACATCCAGGCTGCCAGTCTGACATACTTGCTGTGTTCTCCACTGCTGTATCTGTGCCTTTGGTAAATTGCTCCGAGATGGAGACAGGCTGGGATGTTCAGTATTTAGGTCACTTCCCTAGAATGGGAAGTATGTCTATGGCTTTATTACAGTAATTTGAAGTTCTACAAAGTCAAGTAGCTGAAAGAGGAGGGAGCTTTCTGCTAATAGCCTGGTCCCAGTGCAGTCAGGGCACAGGAGCTGCAGTTCAAATCACTGCTCAAGAGCAGGGATCACAGCAGGGCCCCCCGTGTCACAAAAGGCTTTGGGTTATACAGCTTTCCATGCTGGCTCTGTGCCTTGGCATGAGCACCAGTTCCTGGGTGTGAGGAGGACGTTCCTGTGTGGGTGAGCCTTGTCCTGGGCTCCTGCAGCTGCAGCTCTCTGTGCACACACAGGTACAAGAAGGGGATAAGCGCT
Organism: Parus major; assembly: GCF_001522545.3. Classification (NCBI taxonomy): domain Eukaryota; kingdom Metazoa; phylum Chordata; class Aves; order Passeriformes; family Paridae; genus Parus; species Parus major. Next base: position 13,462,717 of record NC_031777.1, on the reverse strand, counting down.
GCTGCCTGTCCAGGGCACTCCTCTCCACGGAGTTGGCTGTAGGCATAAACAAGTGAGGGGAAATTCTTCAGGGAGCCAAGGGCCTGTGAGCCACAGGCCTCAGACATGATGAGACACCTGCCTCCTCTGCCTGGACAGCTGGAGATGGGGAGCCAGGCTGCCACTGTCCCAGCACAGGGCTGGGCAGAGAGATGCAGCTGCTGCATCTTGGAGTACATGGGCACTCGGTGTGACTCTCCACAGCAGCCCTGCTCTGCCTTCTCCTCTGCATCACTGCAACAACAGCCAGGGAGGGACACCTGGAAGGGACACCTTGGGATGCAGGCTTTATTCCCCTCATTTTTCAGAAGAGAATAATATTCAGCTTCTCTGAAGATGTTATCTATATGCAATGTTTTCTGTACCCCACTCTGGGAGACAGCTAGGGCACTTTGAATTATAAATGCAGAGAGAGTTCATTCTCTGAAAGTAGTCAGGGGGATGCTTATTTATTCTAAAAGGTTCACAAATTTTAACATGGATTCAAAAATTTAATTTAAATATGCATTACTTATTGTTATACACTTTTTCCACTTGCTTGTAAAACTTGTTCAGAGATGAGAAATCACATTCTGTACCCATTGCGGGAGGAAAAAAATATAATAAACAACCTTACCACAATCTATTTGCATGGATTACCTGAACATTTATAAGTAACTAATCTGTTCAGGGGAACCAGAATCAGCCCTCATACATGAAAAATGCAGAAGTTGCAAAATATAATTTGAGGAAGAATTAATGACTCTCCAGTAGCATCACGTATTTCTAGTCCCAGGAAAAAAAGACACTGTCACCTTGTATGTAATACTGGAATATTGAGAACACTTGCTCAGTGTAGACGCTGCAGCTGATATGTATGCACCACAACAAGCTCTACTCTTATTGGTGTTAATATTAATTAATTGTCATTAATATCTGGGTCACAAAGCAATGACAACAAGGTAGAGAGGTTTCTCTGTGCCAGCATCTCCTGCCCACGTGCCCCTGCCAAAGTCCTGCTCAGCCAGAAGTGAGCAGCTGGGCACCCTGAAGCTGCATGCAGCTGGATCATGCAAGAGTGAGACAGTCACCACTGGAGGTCAAGATTAAGATTTCAGTGGCAGAGTAAGACCAGTAGCATTGTCAGGATTTGAAATAGTAAGAAAAAAAATACATTCCTGCACTTTTGCAACTGGTACATGCAAAATGTTTCCATTCCACAAGAGCTGTTTTTCTGGAGGAAGGTATAGAAGTATTACTTTAAATAAACTACCTCCTTCACAGGACTGAACCAAACCTATTTCATCATGTGTGTAGTTTTCAAAAGGCCTGAATGTGAGCTTGAGCCTTCCAAATGCTGTGAATCAGGGAAGGCTAGAACATAAAACTGGCTAAAATATTTGGAAGTTAGAAATTAATTAGGTTATAGTAAAGTCAGTTTTATTTGGGGTACAAATTCCAGATAAATGATACAGCATGGGACTGACAGCTCAGCTATCATGGACATCTGTCTGGAGATTATGCCTTAACAAAAGAGTCTTAGAAATCATTCATATAGTTTGTATTCATGTCAGGTTTTGGTCACAGACAAATTCACACATTCAGCAATGTAGTTAATCTCCTAGATACCCACCACAGAAGAATAGGGATTAATACATTTATCTTGTAAAACAATGCGCTCCTCCTCTGAATTACAACCAGAAATTAGACTGGAGTTATCAAATATGCTCAGTGAGGTTATGACTCAAGTCACTGCATTGTTAAAATTCCCATTTCTTATCGCCTCCTGTTTTGAAGGCTGAAGCCATTGAGTGTCAGCTGCCAACTGGGTTTGCTGGAGTCAGGGAAGTGCCTTCTCTAGCAGAGAATTTCTGCACGAGGGCTTTGACTTGCAAATGTTATCCACAAGTCCAGAAAAGGTATCAGGAGACGCCCCTGGACTCGGTGATCCATAAAACCTTTATGAAAGTCAATGACTGCTCCGTCAGGGATTGAAGCCATCATTTACATGGAATGCCAGTGGTGATAAATCTGTCCTGCAGATGTGTGGAGGACTAGTGGGTGTCATGCTGTTTGCTTGCTGAAGTCTCTGTTAAGCTCACAAAAACTTGTACTTAACCTAAAAAAACAAAACAAAACAAAACCTCCCAGACAAACAAAACCGATCCAAAACAGAAATCAAAAAGCCACTGCTATCTGTAAGGGAAGAAAATTTCCTAGCTTGTAGTGTTGTGGAGGGGAGAGAGGAAGGGCTCCTTCATTTCCTATTCCTTCTGAATGTATGTGGCACATATATTTATAGGTTAATGGTACCTTTGAGGAAATACAAATCTTGCAGTGATTAACTGAATTTTTATTTTCTACAAGCCATGTTACAAAATCCACACAGTTCCTGCCTCCTAAATGATAATTAATCTGCTGGTGTGCGTGGTCCGTCTCCAGATTTCCACAGTGCGACACTGGCGTTTCTCATTAAAATGAATCCTGGAGGCACTTTGTTATTGTTTAGACTGTGAAAACCACGGGCGGGTTTGTTTCCCCCTCTGTATGTTTTGTAAGTGCTAAACGCAGGAGGAATTTAGCACATTCTTTAAAGGACTGCACATTAATAATACATTCCTGAGCACAAAAAGAAAGTCAAACTGCTAAATGGTAGTTGTTTAAGTCAACAGCATACAGGAAAAGGCACTCTTCCTTTAATCTTTGCTACAAAGGGATGCCCTTGTAGTCGAGACAGTATCATCTACCAGTCGACCAAATCTTGCTTGATGCGTTGCTCTTGTGCCTTTTAACAGTGCTTTAGGGGGTTATTTCAACAGCATTGTAGATGACAAGGCTTGGATTAGTGAAACTTTTCAATTCCATCTTTGTTTTTGAAAAGGCTGCCTGCTGTATGAGAGCACTTGTAAGGCCTTTTTGTGCATCTCAGTCCCTTGCCATAGGTAATTATTTATTAATGTAAACCCTGCAAGAAAGATTGACTGTGTCAAGAAGAGAGCAAGGAAATAATAACCTAATAATATTCTACCCTGATGCCCTTGTCTGATCCCAGTAGGAGAGTCAGTAGTTCTGTCTTTTTACCACATTGCATCAGCTAATTCCCAAATTCAAAAGCAGTTTTGTTCAGTAGTGCTAAGACTGTACCAAAACAGTCCCGCTATTGGGATCGTGTTCCTGCCAGCTGATCAGTGTTGATAACGTTGTGCTGCTCTGCCTCTAAGCCTGTGGCAATGCTGCAGTATTTACACAATACAGAGGATTAGGGCTCTTGGAGCCACTGGTGCTAGTCTGAAATCAGCTGTCACATGGATCAAATGAGCAGGGGAATACATGCTAGGAAAGTGGTTTACTTTGGGTTTAGGTTTTGTTTTCACTCCTAGCCCCAACAGCGCTGTTCGCTTCTCTCACAAGTTGCTTTGATGTCAACACTTTCTGCTTTGTGCTTGGACAGGCAGCGCTGCCCCTGCTGTGTGTTGGGGCTCCAGGCCCTGCCAATGGGTGTGGAAGCAACACCCTGACACAGCAAATCTTGGGGCTCAGAGGAGGAGGCTGGAATGCTCCTCACTCCGTTTGGCAGCTTGGTTAATTTCTGATTATCTACACGCTCTGTGAGCTACAACCTTCTGTCTGGGTTCTGACACAGCTGTTTAGGGACCTTGTTGTCCATGAATGTGTTTGAACACTTCTTGCATCTGCTGGCATGGTCCTCCTCCAGGTTCCTGTGGCAGCACCTCCCACAGGCTTGCTGCTCCCTGTGTAAGGAAGAGCTTTCTCTCACCTCTTGTGAATTATTCATATTCCACCAGATACCTCCTCACTCTCACACCACAGGGATGAATTCTGACGAAAACCAGAATGCTGCTTTGCACTTTTTCCACTCACAAGCAGTAGACAGGCTTTATTAAAAACTAAATTTAAACCTTACAGCTCTGTGGAGAGTGAAGGTAGAGCGAGGTTTGCACAGGCTCCTGGCAGACAGGGAGGTTTTGAGCCGTCAGGTTTTGAACAGGCAGAAGTTTTGCACAGGCTCTTAAATTACATGTAAATGTTCCATTTCAAATTACTCTGAATATAGGTTCTTTTGGTCATTTTAGGGACGATTGCTCAGACCACACAAAGCATCAACTTCCGAATTTTGTCTTAAAATAACTGGCAAGTCAGCTGTCCCCTCAGCCAAGCTATGTGGCAGAGGAACAGTGTGGCTTCATCAGTTAAGTTTCCCTTATGCAGAAAAACTTTGCATTAGTTACAAAGCAAAACTTCATGACTTCCTTCTTAGGTTTTTGATTTATTTTTTATTTTTTCCCCCAATGGCAAAATGCCCAGTGCAAATCAAATCCTTCAATTCAGTTTCCAAAAAAGAAGAAGCTATCCTGTATGCCTGAAATATTAATTAAAAGGAAGCAAAAAGAGAAAGATTTGGACAGATCCCAAACCAGCTACTCAAATATAAATGTCTGCAACTGTCATATGAACTTCTCAGTAAATGAAACTATAATCCTTCCCTCCTAATGTGGAAATACTACTTGATTAGTCCAATTAAGATCAGATTTCTGACAGAATATTACTTTAGGGTGTAGTTTCCTTAAGGATGAAAAGATGCCAATTTAGAAACAACTGTATGTTACTCTTGTTAATAAAAAATAGAAACAAGGAATGACAGTAAGTTAACCATTGGAATTATACATTGGCTTGAGTTTCCCTTCAAAGTAATAAAAAATATGTAGACCAATTAGGGTATTTTTACATGGAGTGATTTGGTAAATTGAGATCCTCCATTAAACTTTTAATTTGCACAAGTAGAACACTGACGTATTTTGGTTTGTTTGGTGATGCATTGATTGGTTGGGTTGTTTTTTACTACTCCATTTTAAGAAACAGTTCACTTGAACAAAACCCCTTATTTGACCCTGGTAACCTCTATTTTTTGGTATTATTTTGGCTTGCTGTCATGGTGGTCTGTTTGTTGCCGAGAACTGTTTTGGGAGGCCTGTGTTTAGCTGTGCTGCCTGTGCATGTGAGCATCTCTGGGCTGCCCACTTACACAGTTAGCTGCCTGTGCTTGCCTGGGACCCTCAGTTCTCCCAGCTGCCTGGGGTTTGGTTTATTTGAAACACTCTACTTAGCTGCCCCAGGACCAAGTTAGCCTGAGACCTCCTTGCAGTCATTTGTGAGTCCAGCACATGGCACAGAGAAAGCGGGAAAGCCGTGCCCCTTGAAATGCCCTGGGCAGTGCTGGGGGCTGCCAGGGCTCCCTTTGGGGTGAGCAGGAGGATGTGGCAGCAGGATGTGGCAGCAGGATGTGCCAGGCAGTGCCAGCAGCCAGGGAAGTGCCCAGTAGCCATGGGGTGAGCCTGAATGGACACACTCTGCTCTCACCCCAGGCATGGCCAAGCTCCCCTCGGCATCTGCAACGTGGGGAGCCAATTTCAAAACCTCCATTGTTTTGTACAATATAGTGTAAATATTTAACAGGGTTGCTTAAAGTTCTTTGTGTTTGCTTAACTGAATCAAGGCAAGGAACATCAATTTTCTGGGAAGATTTCTGCTCTGCAAGATCAACAGAATTTCATATTGAAAGATAGTTTATCCATGCAGTCACGCTTATTTTCCAGTTGCCCAAATTAAGACAATCTATAAAGAAATGTTCATTTATTAGCAACTGGTGTTTGACAGTTTATTTCATGTAAGCCTCCAGCTTTCCTTGGCAAGCTTATTTGCATAATGTGTTATTATGTCTAAATGGAAAACTAAATGCCTCCATGTGGTCTTTAAATGACAAGTGCTTGTCAGCTTCATGCAATATTCAGAAGTAATAGATCCAAATCACAACAGCACTCACTATGTTGTACAAGGAGAAAAAGAAACAAAGCCCAAAAAACTTGTTGCGTATCCTTCCCTGACAAATTTACACTTTGGTACAGAATTGTCAATTAGAGTTTTCATTTGTTAAACAGTTGAGTTCAACTGTGAAGGCATTTACTGAAGCTTTATTCTGCACTGCTTTTGAGTAATTACAACTCACACTGCTGTTTTTTTGTTTCCTTTTTTTTTTTTTTTGCCCCCTTTCAAACAACGCAGCTCAGGGAATAAGCTTCAGAAAACCTTGGCAAGGTATATTCAAGAATTTCTGCCTTAATTACTTCTTAATTACTTCTGAAAACATGAATGCTTCCTGACAATGGTAACAATAGCTTTGGAAAAATCTATTATGAAGTTCACATTTGAAATAGTCCTTGGGTCTTAAATTTGTACAGTTATGTATCAATATTTTTTTAAATACAGAAAATTGGTATGTTTGTGAGTGGTTCCAGATTATTAGAGAGTTCAATGATAATAAAAAGTCACAGTGCTCATGTAAACATTGTCTTTATGCCTTTTCCTTGCATGTGTTTGGTGTGCTGCTCTGTCCCTCACAGCCCCTCTACCCTGAGCACACCAGAAACACCAATGTGGCTTTCACCGAAGAGGAAAAGTCCAAATTCTGCTTTTACACCAGGATGGGATGTGGTGTGCTGGCACAATGAAGGGCTGGGGTTCAGCCAGGAAAAAAAACTGCTAGCAATTAATGCTACAACATGGTACTGTCAAGGGCAGTTGTGACCTTTAGCAGTGCCATATCTCCTTTTTGATAAATGCTATTATTTCCATCTCATGTTAAAGGTTAGAAAAAGTACACAGTACTTTACATATAAGATTAATTTTTAACTTTTAAAATAGATTGTTACCTTGTTTTATATTCATTGTGCTGCATGGAGTGTTTTCAGTTGTATTTGACATTAGCAAGTTCTTTTTAAGTTGGCATCAACTGAATGAAACGGTTTGGAGCAGAGGGTTGGGGGTGTTTTTTGTGTTACACAACAGAAGTCCAGAAAGAAGATAGGGAGGAAACAGAAAATATTAAAAGGAATATGCTGTCTCCTGGGTAAACCTGGTGCAGGGAGAGAAAGAAAAATGGCCAGATGCTGCATGCAATTTTAGCACTAGTTTCTAACCCAGGAAAAATGTATTAGTGTTGGACTGTTGAGATTTTTGCTTCTGATTGCCCTTTTTGGTTCCTCTGTGTTGCAGGACGAGGAGACCAGGAGATGTGGCTATAAAGGACAGAAGGAAATTAGAAGAGACATAAGCTGATGGAAGGAAAATAGCACAAGGGGCAGTACAAGTAGCAGGGACTCACATCACACCTTGTAGGCTGGCTTTGGGGTCAGTCTGCTTTTGGGTACCGTCAGTCACCACCATCTGGTCACTTTGCCTCTTAGTAACTGAACATTGAAGGCTCAGAGAAATGCCTGATGGTGTAGGTTGTAGGGTTTGGGAAGTGATGGAGCAGGCAAACAAAAAATAACACTTGATCTTCTCATGTGCTATCCTTTCTAACCACCACTAAGCATTGTGGACAAACCAGTCAGCAGCCACACACTGTTAACATTAGTACCTAAAAAGTTTTTTTGGGTTTTGTGCCTGTTCTCTCTGCATGTGCTAGGTTACCTTTGTGCATTGTGTTCAATAAAAAAGGACCAAATTCTGGTTCCAGAAGCCGAGAGAGGCTGGAAGCACTCTGCGTTCATGCCTGATGTTGGATTCCTGGCAGTGGTGAGCTGCCAGGGGCTGGCAGGCTCCCGAGCGAGCCCTCATTAGGGGAGCAGCAAGAGGAGCTGCAGTTAATGAGGAGGTGGGAGCTCCTGGCTCGGCAGCGTGTCCGCTGTGCTGGTAATTCCCTTTGGGAGGTCAGGGTCACACATAAAGTAAGGGAACACTTCGTCGGTGTTATTAAATGATGTTTCAGTCCCAGGCCGTGGATGATTTCAGCAGCAGCTCTGCTTGATGCAATTGGAGTAATTAAAGTGGTTGTATCACTTGCAGCAGGCCTGGTGTCAGCGGGACAGGAGGCGTTTCCAGCAGGGCTGACCTGTGCCTTGTGCTGCCTCTGCCTGCCTGAGCTCAGCTGCTGGAGGCTGCCGAGGCTCTGCTCGCTGGGTTTCAGCACAAAGCCTCTCACACAGGGGGCATGTCGTGCTTCAGTGACCCACCTTGATGGGGACACTGTCATTTCCTCCGCCTCAGGTTGTAGCTTTGACTCACCCAGTGAAAGAAAGCACAACACCAGTTGCAAACAGCAGGAAGGTTATGATGGCTCTGACCTGTCCTACACCTGGCTCTCATTAAACCCCATCAGTCCCCCCCAGGACAGGCCCTGGAGGCCATGGAAGGCTCCTGCCAGGAGCTCCCTTTGGGCTGGGACAAAGTGGGGCTCCCCTGGCCACCCCAAACGTGTCTCAGGTGCTGGGCAGGCAGAGAAGGTAGCTGATTGGCACTTTGACCAACAGAAACCTCAGATAGGAAATGCTCAGATATCCTAAATAGCACAAAAGTTATCTAGGGAAGTCCAAAGACTTGCTCACAAATATGTAAAAAGTAGCCAAAAAGATAGTAAAAATTAATAATTTCATTTGCTGCATGACCATGCAAATAACGCTATTGCTGTAACAATCGGAGGTGGATTGCACATACTTGACAGCAGGTGACTTGCATACTCCATCTCCAGTTGCTCTTTTAGATTCTTAGGCTCAAAATGCTGTGCAGCATCATGTCTTCTGCATGAAAACAAGGATAAACTCTACATCAGTATGTATTTTTTACCTGTCAAAAGAACAGGTAAAATTATCTGAAGGAAATGGCAATCAGACTGGATCTCGGAGTAAAGTGTCCAACAGGGTGAACTTTTCAAACTACCACCTCTGATTTTACAGCTATTAAAACCCAAGGGCATTTCTTTAAAAATCCTCACCTTTTTTATGGTACCCTTATTTGAGATTAATTATGTATGTAAAATTCTCAATGAAGAATGCAGCATTCGAGGAACTCATGTTGAGTTTCAGCAGTTAGTCCAGCGATATTAAAATGAAACAGGACCAACTTTCTAGGGGGCAATTATAACACATTACGGTGTGAATTGCACACTGTGATTAAACTCATAGGAGGTACTCAGCAGCAGCATTTGCTTTGAAAGGGGCACTGATTACCATTTGTACTATGCATTTTGGTAATCAGAAATCATTATGGAAAATATTACATCAACTAAACAAATACCCCCTTAGCAGCATGAAATATAGATTCTTTTTTTTTTTTAAGTAGTCTTATGCATGTAAATAAATAATTTTTTTTCTGCATGGGACTAGCACTTGATCAGCACATCAAATTAGTATGCTGTCAGGCTTCAGCAGGACCATGAGCTGCAGAATGAATGGTTTAAAGTTAAAACACCTCTTGGGGTTGGGTTTCTCTTCATGACTTAACTTCAGGCTGGTTGCAATGACACTCTAAACCATCATTTACTTGTGATTTATAAAAATAGCCTCGTGAAAGAATTAAACTAGCAAGAGGTGTTAACATTTACTTTGGAAGTCCTGAGTTATTTCTATTAAATGGCTTTCCCTAGGATTTAAGATAGGGGAGTCTTAAGGCTCTTACTACCTATAAAATACTAATGGGCTTGTGTTGCAAAGGCACTATATTTTTCTGGCATGTTTTGACACCTAATATTTCAAGGGATTTGAAGAGAGCTCTTGTCTAATGGCATTAACCTGTTTTATTAAGGCATTTTTGCTACTGACTTCTGAGGGTGCTTCAGACAGTTACATGCAGCAGCACAGGGCTTTTGTATCTCCCTGTGAGCCTGTTGACCCACATCCTTCCCTTCCCTTCCCTTCCCTTCCCTTCCCTTCCCT
>NC_031777.1:13327994-13452600 GCF_001522545.3 Parus major | reverse complement strand
TCCCTTCCCTTCCCTTCCCTTCCCTTCCCTTCCCTTCCCTTCCCTTCCCTTCTATAGATAAAGTATAATGCTAATCCTGTAACATTTCTGGCAGCTGGAGACTGTGTGATTGCTATAAAGATGTAAACTCATCTTCACTGTATCTTGATCATTTCCCCTCCTTCTCTTTCTGCCATACCATTTTGATTGCTTAGCATAAGGTCTAATGTCAAGTAATAATAAAGCAATTACATGAAATACAATTCATTCTAAAGTGCATTAAGCAAGAACTAAATTAAGACACATAATTAACAACCAAAAAGAAAAAAAAAGGAAGATACATTAAGGACAAAATGTTTTAACCCCTGTATTTCTTCTAGCATTAACTACCTTGGCATTAACTCAAAAGTGGTAGAGAAAAAATATAGATTCTATGCAGACACAGTAGGGCTTTTACTGATTTATGAAGGGAGATTCACAGATCTGTCAGGCATGATCCTTTCTATATAGTAATAGACTCAGTTTAAACTGTCATGCTAATTTTTTTCCTTGTCCATCTGGTCCAATTATTAGAAAATTGTACTCAAGAAGGCTCCAATAACAAACATGAAACAGCTCAATATTTCAAGTTGCCAGTATTTTTCTCATATTTGTTCTTTTTAATTAGAGAGCATACCAAGTTCCAACCACAGGACCCAGGCATTTATTAAGTGATAGAGAAGCAGCACTATTTTATTGACTAATTCCCCAGGCTTTTATTATGTTTCCTAGCAAAATATGATTTATAGGAAAGTTAATAAAGGTATCCTCACCTACTGCACCTGGAGACAGGACATCTACAAGGGGCAGACATTCAGACTAATAAGTGAAATCACAAATCTGGAAGCTGAAATTGGATTTCATTTCTGTGAGTACAGCAAAGAACTGATGCAGGCTTGAGCATTCAACATCTCTATGCTTAACTGGCTTTGCCTATAAAATGAATGTAATAGTTTTCCTAGATTTTTAGAAACATTATGCTAACTAATTATAGTACTTAAATTTTTTAAAGTTTTAATGCCAAAAAAATCAATAAAGTTTTGATTACTTTATAACACAACCCATTTCTTCCTCACAAATGTTTGAGACTTTTTTTTTTAGTGACTGCATTCCTGAATTGAAAGTAACAACTTGAAAAGTGTTTTATTCCAAGGTTTGATTTTTTTCCCTTTTTATAGCATTTCCTGTATGATTTGTTCGCGAAGGGAGCATTGTGCCATGGGAGCATTCCGTGGGCTCTGCTGATGCCTGAAGGGTGGCATCAGGACAGAGGCACACTGGGAAGCTTGGCCCTGGTACATACATCCATTCCAAACCCAGCTACGAGAAAAAAATAATACAAATTGGACAAAGGCAATTTAAAATAAATGCATTGATTCTGATTCTTAATAAGGTTAGGCATGCAATTGTGTGATGACTAATTTGTGTGCCTAATTACCATGATTGTATGTGCAAATCAAGTAATTATGGAAGTAAATAACCATAATCATTTATTTTCATGGGTAATTATTCAATTTTATGCACAATGGCAATAATTGGGTGTGCAAATTAAGCATGCAATTGTGCATGCATATTCAACACACACTTGTGTGTCTAATCTTTCCATAAATCATTTTTTTTCTGATGATTTTTCTTGTTTCCTATCCTTTACTCTGGTGTAGCATTCCTGGGACACTCTTGCTTGAGGTAAGGATTTGAAAACTCTTCTATTCCAAGTCTTCCTGACTTTTTACTGGTTAATAGTTCTCCACTGCAAATGGACTGCTCTCTTGAAAGATGGCTTTTTATTCTTGGTCTTAGTGTACTCTTTTCCTAATTAGGCAGGGAATTTCTAAATGGGAGACTGAAATAGATACATTCTATAATTTCCCAAAATTTCAAATACATAATTTTGTAAGCTATTAAGGACATTTCATAGAAAAGGGTTTTTTTGCACACAAATACACAGTTACCTTGGGGGTTCAGATATAATAGTGCCTTTGTCCTGAAGGGGGATTTCATACTGCACTGCATTGGAGGAGATGTCCCAAAGCTGCCGTTAAAGGCAAGGAAAACATTGCACCTCTCTGCTTACCACACAGGTCTGATTTACAAAAGCACTTTGGCACTGACCTAATTCAGTTCCCACTTAAGACACGTAGAAAGAAATCCCATTGACCTCAATACAAGCGAAGTTTATCGCTGCTGAGCGCTTCTATAAATGTCACCCCACTTTTCTGCCTTCAGACCTGAATTTGTAGGCACATAATCATCTTTAAGCATATATGCTCAAATTCTTGTAGCTGCAGGAGCCCAAGGGACACTGCTGTCAGCAAGGTGCTGGTGCCCAGGCGTCAGGCTGGTTATTCCAGCGTGGTTATTCCTTCCAGGGAAGGTCTGTCCCAGACGGAGCTGCCGGGCTGTTCCCAAGTCGTGTCTGTGGCCAGGGTACAGCACATGCAGCTCAGCCCAGTCTGGGCAGCTGTGATGGGTCCTGCCTGTACAGTACCCCCTGCCACACGGGCTGTAGTTTGTCATTCTTTCCTCCCCACCTCTTCCTGCAGCAGAGAGGCAGGGGAAGCACCCTGGCTTCACTCTGCCTGGGGAGGAGTGGCTCATTGCTCTGTTTAACCAAGGGATTTCATTTCCATTGTTTGTCTTTTGTGTCCCTTTCCATTCAGATACATTTCCCCAGCCTCACTGATGCTAATCTCATTGTTCAGGAATCAGCAAAGGGTAATTAGTCTCTGCAATAATGATCTATCCATCACGAGATCATGGCCTTTCATCACACACCATCTCAGATGTTTCCTGACTAAGCCCAGGCAAAAAGGAGCAGAACTGTTCCATGATGTTCAGTGTCAGCTGGGGAGGTCTGCACGGTGCATGGGAGCAAGTCCCACCACCCAGACGGGGGCATCCAGCAAGCAAATCCTTCCAGCCCCAGCCCCACTTGTCAGCACACCAGAAAGGATTTCCTAATGGTCAGTACCTGACCTTCTGGATGGATTAAAAAAAAGTGAGAAGAACCAAACCTCCCATCCCCAACCCGTTTTGATAGTTCAGAGGAGAAATTAATTATCTTTTTAGCTATGAAGGTTTTTTCCTCAGTGTGGTATGGTTTCCTATGACAAGAGGTTATAAAGCTTGTTTTTATTGAGATAAACACCTTGCTCATGCTGCAAAGCATTTTTTCTCAGCTGTTTCATTTCATAGGGAATTTTTAAATTTTAGGGTTTAAAGCATTCTGAAGTGAAAAATATTAAAGATTCATAAGCAAAGCTTTGTATAAAACAAAGCTGTTTTTCTGGGTATTCTCCTGGCAGCAGTGTCAGACCTTTCTCACAACTGGGCTTCCCAGCTTGGGATGGGACCTGCAGAGGTGTCTCACATTGTGCCCCTGGCTCTGGGGCTGAGCCATCTCAGCTTGACAAGGTGTCACACTCTAACATACCTGTTTTTCCCAGAACCATGAGCACTCTCTGAGCTCCTTCTGGCTGCCAAAGAGGTCCAGATGTTTCATCATGTGTAGCCTTTATTTCCCAGACTAACTTGGCTTTCTACTGGAGCCCATCAGAAGGTTTCATGCTCAGTTCTGCATTTTACGTCACTGAGAAGCTATGTAATCTGTTCTTTAAAAATATAAAACACAAGAAACTTTTGTTCCAGGAAAAGTTTAGGTACACCTTTAGGAAATGGCTGTTATTGTTAAATTTTATATATCCTACTCTTAATATTGCCACCTTTAAGTATACATAGACACACATAAAGCCATTTTGAATTATAATGTCTAGGAGAAGATAGTTTTCAAAATATCCACAAATGAGGATAATTGAGCTGGTCTCCTACATAGTAATATGGCCACTGAAGTCGAAGTGGAGAGATAAGTCACTAATTATAAACAATAAACACTGAATGTTGTCGTGTTACAATTCTGCTGACTTCACAGGGCTGCAGCTGCCTTATGGAAAATCTCACTAAATGTTTCTTTGTGTAAGAACAATTGGGCTTATATAGCCTATATTTTCCATATTTCCCTATCCTTATTCTGAGTTACTGGAAACATTTGCATTAAAAAAGTATCTTTGTTTCTTAAGTGTTCATCTGCTTTCCTGCTTATCATGCACATGCCGAGAAAATGAGCTCAGCAACGACAAGAAATGCCTGTTTCCCCAGGTCAGAAATCCTTCTGCCATAATGAACGGGAGTCACTTGGACACAACACCTGATCTACTTTTTCAGACAGGTTCAGTGCCCTGCCTCCTCCTTTTTCAGACAGATTCAATCAGAGATACTGCTCCAACCTGACAGTATGTGACCTTGGAGAACTTTGGAGAATACAGGACAAACTGAAATTCCAGGTTATTTATCTGGAGTTAAAAAATTCCTCTGGCCATTCAAAGAAATATTCCTGGTGAAGAGGTATTGATGTCCAAAAATGGCAGAATAAACAGCTGAACAAGAATCCTAGAAAGCCAGTTGGTGGCTTGGCAGGGTTGAACACCAGAGCTCGAGGAACATCTGCAAAAAGGCTCAAAATAATGCAGTTGCATTAGTTATTTCCCTGTCTGGAACAAGTGCCTGAACAGAAGATGGCTTTGTGGTGAGCTGAACAGCAAAGGCAAGTGATTCCTCCTAGTGGGATTGGAACCTTTTGTTTCTTTGTAGCTTAACCAAGAGGAAACTAGGATTTGCTGGAGAATCAGGGATGTTTCCCTGCTTGTTTGGAAACAGAACACAAAATAGAACATTCACTAGGAAACAAAACTAATGTTAATGTAGTAAAAATATTTTTAAATGCTTTCTTATGAGAGGCAGCTAAATGCACTAACAGTCATTTGTCTTGAAAATTGCCACTAATCAAATCATGCCCTTCTCTTCCCCAGTAAAATGCTTTGTGCCCTGCTGTTTGTCACATTTGTCTTGTTACTCCTGATTATACCTGTTTGAAACTTATTCTTTGGCTTAAATAGAACAATGCTGTTGTCTCAGTGAGGCTGTTACTTGTTTCTTATGACCACTTAATGCCATCCTGCAGAGTAAAATCATTCCTTTGTTTGTACTTTGCTCATCTTGGCTTTTGTGGTAATGGAATTTAAATAATAAGTGATGATTTGGGCATCCTGTTTCATATCAGCCTTGTGCTGTGCTCCTGGCAACAGCAAGAGTATTCATAAGGTGAAGATAGGGCTTGTTTGATAACAGTATCAGGGGTATCAATGAGAAGGGTGACCACTGAGAGAACCCAGCTAAGATCAGAACCCAGCTACACTACAGACAAGTGGGTTTCTACTTCCATGTGCGTTTGAGAGGTTCCCCTCTGCCAGCAGCTAACTGTGTTACCTACTTCTTGTTTTGTGTAAATGAGCTCTCCTCTTGCAGCAGCTGTGTTTCAGTGTCTCCTGCACACTTGCAGTGATAGAGGCTGTGCAGCAGGGCTGCAGGGCTCACCAGGAGATGCCTCAAAAACAGCAATGAGAACAAGTACAGTGCAGGGGAGGACAGCTGCAGAATTCTGCTTCCCACTTTAGCAGACTCCTGTTTGTTTCCTCTGGGTACCTTGGAGAAGATCCTGGGTCTTTAGCAGGGAAAGCTAGAGCATCTTCCTCTTGTTTCTTACCTATACAATAAATTCAGAGCGCTGCTTGCACAGTAGTGTTGTGTTGGTGAGGCAGTGAGGAGACTGTGACCATTTGCTTGAGGGCAAGATTTGCATTTGTATTCGTCTTGCTATCATTTAGCTATAAAACACAGGAAGTAATCTTTTCCTATGTCATAGGCATGATATAGGCAGCTCAATTAAAGTTTATGAAGCATGATCTGAGATCTTTTTTAACTCAGAGCTTTACACATATGCAAACCAAGACTTTCACTTATTCATTACTGTTTACAATACTTTACACCTTATTTTTTTCAAGCAGAACAGTACCTTGATCAGGAAATAAGTGTGATTTCATGGACAAGAACATGATTGAGGAGGAGACAAATATGGTAATTATTAATTACATGTTATAGCTTCTCTAGCACATAATTTCATCCACATACATGGAATACACTACATGGACTGGATGTTAGGACTGGATGGCAGGACTTCATGCTACGATTTCTCTGCTTCAAAATAAATCATGTTCATGTATCCCAGACTGTGGAAATATGCTTTTAAGTATTTTGGGATGCAGCATCTGATTCTTCTGTTGATAGTGATCTGCTTGTGGTCATACAAAATATCTCCTAGCTTAGATCTGACAAGGAGCACTGAGGATTTGTTTGCAAATGGTTTAGAAAAGAAGATTTACTTTGCTTTGAGGGCAGCTGGGAAGACTCGTTTTATTGGATTACAGAAAGTGAGAGCAGTAAATAAAACCTGATCCCAAATATTTAATATACGACTGTCATGAAAGAAGTAAAGATTAACTGTCATGTCAAGATGCGGTAACTGTAAGTCTGCTGGTTAGCTATTTAACTGATAGAATTAAAGGAGGAGCAAACAGAACCCATCTGCCCACCCTTTGTTTTCAGAAGACTGAGAAATGGAAGCTTTGAATTTTAACAGGCAAAAGGTTTTCTGATCGTTTGCCAGCTCTTTCTCATCTCACTGATTTGAGTGATCCTGCCAAGTTACATGAAAACAGTATCTAAAATATCTCAAGACACTCTGTTAGATCATTGTAGCTCAAATATTTTAACAAAAGCATGTAATTTTCATCATCAGGGCACTGTTCTTCTTTATTTATGCTCACCATTAAACCAGGAAATCCTGATCTAACCAATTTGGTTGCATAGCACTCATGGCATTATTAGAAGCAGGTGAAATATCTCCAGTCCAACTCACACCCCCTAAATTGAATCTGAGGTTTTTTGTTCATACTTTGTACAGATTGAAATGCTAAAGCTTTTTTTCTAACTTCATTTAAGCCTCTATCACAGCTCTGAATCAGTCGTGGAGCTCCTGTATCAATGAATAAGGTAAATTATGTACTTGGACTAAAAATAACGGGGTGATACACTGTGACCTGCCACAGACTCTTTCTGCATTTATATGAACCAAAATACATTAGCAGTGAGTAACATCCTGCTATGGAATCCTTAGAAGTGATATAAAACCAGTTTTGTTGGCACATCACAATAAGAACTGGGGTCATGACAGCCTATTTGATGGAACAGCCGATACAGTGGAAAAGTTCAGCACTGTGTCTCAGAACCTGCTGTTGTTTTCCTGAGATAACCTAACAACTGTGGCTTGAAAAACCCTCAACACTTCAATCTGCCTTTGGCTTATATCAGTAAGTCCTGTCAATAAATGAATATTTGTTATTTTACTTAAATATCAGACATCTACAAAAAGCATGGGAGCACGGTCATAATTACATCATAACTACATTTTCTCTGTCATCTTTTCTTGGACTCTGTGTCAACAGTCTCCATACAAAAGAATTGCTAAAGGCACTTTGGTTGTAGGCTCAGTGCTGCCACTTCAGATTTCTGGCTTTTGAGCTAAGATTTAACCACAAAGCCTCAGCTGAACTTTGTGGCTATGTACTTAAAAGATGAGCTGGCACCTTTAAATCAGTTCAGCCCATGGGCCCAGAGGAGAGAAAAGTCAGCTCCAGAGTGCACACAGATGCACTGAAGCTTTTTCATCCACATGTGGGCAAACTTTTATGTTGAAGCTATATTAAATTGCTAAAGGCAAACAAAACTACTTTGCTAGGTAGTCTTAAAGTTTATTTTTACCTGATGATGACATTTGCATTGGGAGTGAGGTACAGCAGCAGAAAGCCCACAAGGGCAGCATCAATGGAACAGATATTGAAAAGAACAAAAAAAAACCCTGTTTCTTTTTAAGTCCTCCATACTTGTAAATGTGAGACCTATTGCTGTGATAAATGAAAGGGTCATGAGCCAATGCACTAGAGGAGGATGAAATAGCACAGCTGTATAGAATACAATACTGACTTTTCAAAGTTTCTTTAAAATCAAGGCAGCCGGTCCAGCCCAGTCTGGCTTTGCCCAGGGTTTGCCAAGGGGAAGGCGCACATCGCACTGCCCTGGGCAGCTCTGCAGGTTTTGCTGTCTGGGATGGTATTTTCATAATCAGCAATGTGTCACTAACCATGTATCTTCCAGCCTGCCCTTCCCTGGGGCCTGAAGCTCCCCATCCCTTCCCATCCTTTCCCACCAGGTCTGGCTGCCATGCAGATGGAGCAGGTTCACCTTCCCAGTCTGATGTTCCCAGCCCAGCGTGGAGCCCCAGAGTGGAGCCCAGTGCTCAGGGCTGCCCATGGGCTGAGCGGGTCTCTGCTGCTCCACTGCACTCCAGGGGCACCTCTGGACAGGGGGACTAGGAAAAAATGGGAGCAGCAATGGATGATTAGCTGCACCTACAGGGCTGCTGCCAAAGTATCTGAAAAGCTTGCTTTAAAAACCAATCTGATTGCAAGTAGGAGTAATTTCAGTGGTCTGCACTTCTTAGCTCTTATTTTGTGTATTGCGGTATGTGTCAGTGAGCAGAACTTAATAATACTTCACCCATGTGAACCTTGGTGATTGCATGCAGCTTCAGCAGAATAACAAAATTAATTCTCTGATGACTTCACAGTAGTTTTGGGGAATAATAAGCTGACCTTTTGCATTTATTTTGTACATAGAAAACACTACAAATTTGCTAAAACAGGGATCTGCAGATTAATGTTTTAAGTGTTATTGAAAACAACAAATTTTGTTATTTATAAAGATTTAAAATTCTACCTACTTGAATCTCTTTGAGCACATGATTTAAAACACAAGCATAAAAATGTCATATAAGATTCAAATATTATAGGCTTCTAAAATGTACATGCTCTGAATAGCAACTCCAAATAATGTCAGTGAAGAATACAGGTGAGGTAAACCTTCACTGGCTTCTATACTGACAATAAATCATACACCAGTCACTGTAGGTCTATTGCCTCATTTAAAAATCAGTTAGGTAGTTGAATCATGCTCACTTTCAGGTCATTCTTTTAATGAGTAATTTCACTGGTATATCACCATATGATGTCACAGTGTTACAATCAATTAAAATAAAAACAACTCAATTATTTAGTATCTAAACATTAAAAATGTGTATATCAAAACTTCATTTCCACCAGAACTACAGTAGAGCCTTAAGAGCCAGTATAATTTCTCATTTTCAATATTAAATAGTTGTTATAGCTTGAGAGAGAAATGTATAGAGATGTGAGTTCCATCACTTATTATAACCAATTGTACAGACTGATCCAGAGTGTTTTGGTCCTCAGAGTGGGGATTATGACCAATGCTTGTACTATGATCTACATTGCTTGAATTCTCTGGCCCACTCTTTCTCTTAGAAAAAGGTCTCAGTACACAAAAGAACAGTCTGTTTGTAACTCAGGAGTTACTCGTTGTCACGAGGTTTGCTGACAGCAAATTTCATTTAGCTAGTTTTACTATAAGCCACTTAGTCTACATGTGCATTTTGCATTCAAATTATTTTTTATCAAGATCTTTTCCTAATGATATTAAAATGTGTTTATAAAGCCTGTAAGTGGTTTATATAATAAGATTTTTAATGAGTTTGAATATTAAGTTGTGTAGAAGTGCTTCAGGTGGTGACATAACTAACTTACACACTGTACATCATTAACTTTATCATAAAGTTTAGCTTCTCTTCATGCAACAATATCCAGCTCTGCAGTAGTAACTAACAGCAAATTGTGTTTTGTTGACTGTTTAGCAGGATTTTCTGTGGCTAGGATACCTGAGCCCTGCTGCCAGAGCCATCCAGCTGCTCAGTCAGCAGGGTGGTCTCATTCTGGGCTGGTTCTCAGGCCCTTTGCTGCAAGACACAAATGAAAGCAGCCCAGTGGCACCACAGCCTGATGTGCTGAAGCCCAGCTGAGATCTGCTCTCTGGCCAGTGGAAGCTTGCAGAGTCACATTTTCATTCCTCTGCTCGTAGCTGAGATTCCTTGAAAGCAAAACTAGAAGTGAGCCCCCACTTTTTTGTGTGGATGGCCAGGGCACCATGCACCTTGTAAATCTTAACTTTGATTTCCCTTCTTTGTAAATCAGAATGAGATAGGGGATTACACAGAGAGCAGTAAGTCAGAGTTTTGCATTCTGTAGTTAATACTGAAGTGTCTGACATCACATGTGCACGTTAGATTGTCCTTTCATCGCCAAATACTGGTTTTATATGAAACTTATGCTCCTAACTTTTAAAAAGCAGGGGTTTCCCTGCTCAGGGGAAAGCTACCTCAGGGTTCTCCAGGGCAACTAAAATCTTCCTTGTGAGCCGCTGCTCTCTTTGCTGCTGGCAAAAAAGCCATGTGTTACTGCATGATGGTCTCACGCCTGGTCACATAACTAGGACTTTGAGTATGTCTTGTCGTATGACCAAATTATCTTCCCCATAATGGTGAAAATTTCTCTTTACCTGGTGGATGAGGGCAGAGGGAGTGCTCCAGTGTTCAGGTAACACTTGGATACACTTGGATAAGTAGATGAATGAAACAATCCTCATCATACTTAATTTGTCAGAAGTTGCCTAAAACAGATAAAACAGATACATAAGTATCTTTCTTAGAGGTCACCTAATTAATTTAAAAGTCTATGGTAGCATTCTCTTTGTTGTCTACATTTTGCTTCACTTTGTATACTCTTCATTTGCCTGCTTACATTTTGTTCTCCTGTTTGAGGTTTGTCATATCTCTAAGTGGCTGGTCACTGAAAAATCTCCCAGTGAGTTGGAAATATAACATGTTTTGTCTTGATTTTGACTTTGGCTTCGAGAAGCTTGAGATGGTATGAGAAGAGCTCCGTTTCTCCAACACCCTTTGCTGGGCCAGTCACAATAGTTTATCCTGTTTCAACTCCTTGAGCCACCAAATGATGTTAATGATATGTACCTCTATCAAGTGCTGGGAGAACAGTGGCATTATAAATAAAAACAAAGCAGTGTAGTGCTCCATTACACAGATTTAGCACCTGGCATTAGCTGAAGTTTCTTACCCTGGGGAACCGAGGAGCTGCTGGCTATGCAGGCTTGGAAGTGTAACATTATGTGTCAGTCACCCTGGCAAGATCTACATCCTACCCAGAGAATAAAATAGCTAGAAGGGATACTTTGTGCCATAGGGATGATAATGGCAATCTCACTCCAAACGAAAAAGAAAATAAAATATTTTTTTTTATTGATAATGTTTGGTTAAGGTATATGGTTATTGCCACTCACTCTTAATTAAAAGATATTAAATGGTGTCAGTGAATTGATAGTGCTGAGAAACACAGAGCCGCTGCTGAATACTCAGCAAGGTTAAGTGCAGCTATTGAGGCACCTACCATTGCAGCAAATGGGCTGCAACATCACATTTTAATATATAGGGCCAATGCTCTCAGTCTGTGGTGTAGCTCAGCTGTTCTGCCTCCCTTCATGAGATTGATGGGGATTCTGCTGTGCTTGCCACACTCCAGTGCAGAACACTGGAGGGCATTCAGCATGTTGAGAAAGGTCAAAACAAGACTACATCAGCTTCTGAACCTAAAAACTCTGAACTCTTTGCTACCTATTAGGATGAACGAACAAAAGCTGTGTTTTGATGTGTGACATCTCAAAGAATTGCTTCAGGCAGATGAGAAAGTTACTGCTACTTAAAGGACGGAGCAGTTGTCTGCAAGCTTCATCTCTCAATACAAGCACCGCAGCACAGCTCCAGCAAGCTTCAAACAAAGCTATGTCCTCAGTGAAATGGCTGTAGGTTTGGTAATGAAGTGCTCATCCCAACAGCCATTAAAATTTTAACATCCTTTAATTTGGTTAGCAGGAAAATATTAATTGGTTATTTTCTGGTATCATGGAAGCTGGGATAAACAATGCTTAAAGAAATGCACCATAGCCTGGCACGTGCTACCAGTAAATCACAGTTCCTGCATTTCCAAAACTTGTAATATGCCTTGTTCAAGCCTGTTGAGAAATATGGGAGTCTCTCTTGGCAGAACGCTGAAATAATCCTAAAAGAAGATGGCTCGGTGTGCAAACCCTCGGTGCCAGAGCAGGAACAGCAGCAGGAGGGAAGGCAGCGCCTCCCAGGCCCGGGCTGCCTCTCACAGCAGCTGCAGGGAGGTTCTTCTCTGTTTGGGGAAAATACTAATGAATGCTTGTTTACTCCTAGCCACACACCCTGTCCTCAGAGCCACCGCAGGGCTCCAGCCCGGCTGGTTCTGTCCTGAGGAGAGACTGAGCCCGGCTGCACACAGCACTGCCTCTGCAGGGTCAGCTCTGTCTCTGTGCAACGATGGCTGATATGCAGTCCTCACCTACGCTTATTTGTAAATATTTTAATTTTTTGCAGGTCACTAACTGCCCTGTTTGACTTTGAAATTTCTTCCTCAGATAAAAATTATGTTCTAGACCCTGACTTCTAGTATCCTGGCTACAGCACTGATGGATTTAAAACTCGGAATTAAAAAAGCAAAATAAATATTTAGCTTTTTGCCTATGTCCTCATCCATGCACACTTATAAATTCAAATATACAAGCTATTTTTTTCTATTTCTATTACAATAAATGAAGGTTGCTCAGATGAAAAGTAAGACCTGTGCTGGTCTGGGAGGAATGTGATGCACAACAAGCAAGGGACTGACCCTCTGAATGTCATGCTGCTATTGATGATGTGCTTAAGTACTGCTTCTTCCTTTATATGGATGTGGGCTGAGGCAGGGCAGGCAGGCCGTGTGACTCAGGGAGCAAGTATGTAACTAAAAGCTGCCTGCACCACTGTGGTCAGCATGACACCCGCCAGGAATTTCTTCTGGCAGCTCTACCACGTTGTGAAAGAAATACTGTGGAAAGTTTCTGTTCCTCAGCTCTTCCTCTCTTCAGATCAGAAATTCCATTGCATAAATGTAACAGATTCATAGAGAGGCTTCATAGCTGCTTTTCTTCTTGGTCTTTTCAAGAGTGCAGTTTTCTCATTTTCATTAAAATTTTAATCAAGGATGAATTAATATAGTGTTTAATGTTTTTCAGTTACAAGTTGTGTTAGAATTCCTCATCGATTAATTACATTTACATTAGGTAAAAACCTGGACGTAGGAGCAGCTCTCCCCATCTTCAGACTACATTTACTCTTGTGATGTTTAATAAAAGTCCTATAAATCCAGAATTAAAAACAGCTTACATTCTGCAGCCAGATCTGTGGAGTCAGTGCTGCTTTGCTGAAACTTCTACATCACTTCCAGCTCAATTAAAATCTGCCTGCTTTTATTAATTGACAATTGCAAATGTAGAGACTAGATGAGAGTATATTTTTTTTCTGGCACTCTTTCCTTTCTGCATGTTCTGCTGTCTACATAGTTCATTCAGGTCATCCCAGGGAACTTCTTGCATCACCATTGCCTAAATTGTGCAGCTAATACAATAGCAGATGCTTAATGCTTCCAATACCTAGAGAAATGGAGAGTGGGCATTCCAAAAGGGTTCCAGTAAACTGGATTTATGGATCATTACAGCTACAGACTTGGAATGGTGTGAATTTATCCACTAACCTTGAAATCTTGCCCTTAATGGAAACCATGTTCAAGTGAAGCATTTATTTATAAAATCCAAAATAGAACAAGTTATGACGGCAAATACAGAAAGAGAAGTACACTTGCCTGAAAATCAAATTTAATTGCTTATCCTTCCTCTCTGTATGCAGCTGACAGGCTGTGGGTGGCTAATGAATCCATGCTGTAAGGCAATGCCTTCCCTCAAACCTGGGGCTGCAGAGCCAGCAGCTGACACCCGCCAGCCAGCTTCCTTTCTGCCCTCTTCCCTCTCTGGTGGATTGCTCAGTGGGTCACTCACACCCACATCTTCTCTCTCTGCCTCATGTGTCATTGATTCTTAGCTAATTTAGGAGGCAATTTCAAAGTTGTTCTGGGTGATCAAAAGCCCCTACTTTTTTGGAGATGTCTACTTCCCTTTGGCAGACTTGGCACCAAAATCCCCTGTACTTAATGAGGCAACTTGAAACTCATTGGGCACTGAGAAGTGATTTACATTTGTGGTAAGACAGTGTCCAAATCTGCACTGAACCTATACATGTGTCGTACTTTATACAAACCTATAATGGAGATTAATGCTCGTGGCTTATTACTGACCCTTGATAAGCACCATGCATGATCAATTGATTTTTGTATCACTTTTGGATGATGATAGATTTGGGGTGTTTCATTTCATGTCCTCTGTTTTAGAGGTACTCTGATAGTCTCTAAATCAGTTAAAAATCTTGATACTTGTCTTGATCACTAAGTTGATGTTTGAGATCTGTTTAGTAAGCTGGCTCACACACCTTAGACAGCTTAATACATCAGACTGGCTGTACCTCCAGGACTGAAATGGTTTAAAAATTATCTTTCTGACCATGACCATTGAGATCATTATATTATTTACTGAAAACTGATCACATACTGATCACAAGGGAAGGAGCCTGTAGCTGATCAGAGTTTTCTTGAATACTTGGGAATTCAAAATGCAATCTTTTTAAGTCCCATAATTCATTTTTTGAATGGGGTATTTTATTGTTGCAGGCAAGAAATTCAAGTGCATGACTGTCCAGTTACCAAGGGCTTCCACTGTGTGTATTATGGTCTAGAAGGTAACATTGTGGTTATGTTGGCAGTTTTGGACTCAACCCTAAAGCTCTTTTTCTTCCTCAGCAACTGCACTGTTGTTCTCATGACTTGCAAGAATCAGTTTGTCCAACAATAAGAATATAAAATAATAATAATTATTATTATTATATGTCTTACAGAGGACAAGTTAAACTTAATTTATGCTGGTATGGTATTTGTGATCTTTGGATGAAAGGTTATGTGCTAATAAAACTTCACATCTTGTTGCAAACCTCTGCAAAATAGTGCTTCAGTCAAACCTGCTTGTTTGCTTGTGTCCTTAAAGGGAAAAATGGAGCAAAAAGAAAACAGGGACTGTGAAAATCAGTCCTGAAGTATTTGTTGGCTTTGCCTTTTTGTTAGTTTTAACCTGTACAATCTCAATGCACTGTCCAGCTGAGTATGGTTTCGACAGGGCACTGGGGAAATGATGCAAGTAGAAACAAGCTGAGGAGTAGACATATCTTGGATGCTATAATGACAGCTTGGTGCTTCATTTTTTACTGGTAATAAAAATATGTGGTGTCTGAATAAGGACTGTTGTGTACTACAATTTTTCCTTTAACTGAACAGGAGTGACTGCTGCCTCCCTACTATTAAGAACTTGCCTTTAGCAGTGTTAGACAATCAAAATCCAGAGTTTTTAGGGTTTAGGCCTGGTGGTCCCTGAGCTTGAAGTCTGAGATTATCTCAGCAACATTTTGAATGCAACTAGGGGTGAAAATCAGTGCAGGGCAATTCCTGCCTGAACTAAAATAATAAGACAGAGCTGAAGAAAGGAGTGTAGAAATAGGTAAGCAGAGTCTCTACAGCTTTTAGAACCATGTGTTGTGCAGAGACATGTTTTGTTCAGCAAGGCATGTCTTTAATCGAGTGAGCTGCATTGCCTCAGGTTGGGTTGGAGCTGGGAGATCTTTTGTGCCTCCAAATACCCCGTTCATCCTGACTAGCACTTGTATGTGTCAGTGGCCTTGATCCCTTCTCACTCCTGTCAGTGAGTTCCTGTGCCCTGAGGCCAAGGCTTAACTCTGCCTGCCCTTGTGCAGAAAACAGAAGGGATATGACTACCCTGACTCCAATCCCCTAGAAAACTTGCACCACCACTGCAGCAGTATTTTGATTACTTATCACAGTATGATGACTTTTACTTTACATACTCTGTACCTACAGCTGTTGTAAGCTATCAATTTTGCCCATCTAAAATAATATTTTACATTGCTAAGTCACTACATTAGACAGCAAGTACAATTTTGGACTGATAGTTGAACTAAGAAATGAGTAAAGAAATATAGACACGTAAATTTGACACAAAGATGATTGCTATAGTCCAAGCCATGAGGAATCAGTGTATCACTGGACTGCATCTCATACTGCTGATGGTATTTGTTAAAGTTGCTGCTATTCATGGTGGAAGTTGAGAAGATAGCTGCTGTTTATTCTGAAAATGCAGATATCTTTGTTGGGTTCAGATATTGCAAAAGGTTAATGAGATATTATGTCACAAGTGGCCAGAAATTCTCTGAAATTTGCAAGCAGACAGTTTGTAATGCAGTGTGACAAGCTGCTCTTGTTCTCCAGCTACATCAGCACTCCTAAAGGACAGTAGACTACACAGAAGATTACTCTCGAAATTATAAAGTAAATTAGTTTTGGGGATGAGAAACCAATTTTTTTATTTTTTTTTTAAATAATATCCATTCTGGATACATAATGAATGGAACAGAATTATTTCTGACTTCCATCTCATATCTGTTGCTCTTCTACTCAGCACCCATTTTCAAATTTACAGTGCGTTGATGTGCCTTTTACCACTTAATATTTCTGTAACTATTTATCCTACATATGAAAGAAAACTGTATCTGCTTCATATGGTTGATAGAGCAACTTACAATTTTTAAATGGAAAACATCATTTAATCTGGACAAAAATATTTGGAACCTCAGAAACATTGGGATTTTTCTATTCTTTCCAAATTAAAAAGACAAGAGTTAGGTTGACAAGGAAGATTACTGAGGTGCCTTGATCCGTTGCCCCTACTCCACAAGAGTCAGGTTTTTGTTTGCTGCAGCAGGTCAACTTTAAATTACAGCTAACATTTCATGAAGTTCCTGTGGAGCATGAGGAACAGAAAAAGAAACCTGCAAAACATTAATTTATGGATTGCTTTCTGGTACTTTTTCAACCTCTCAGCCTAAGGCATGACAGAAGTCACTAATTCTACTAGTGATAGTGATGTCTCAGTTTCTGATTATTCAGGCACTCATGTGCCACATCAGAGCTGCAGGGATATGCATCTCTCCAAAAATCTCATCTGGAGCATGGGAGTACATGTACCAGTCCCAGCTCGAGCAGAGCCTGGGAAGGGGCTGTGGTACTTTCTCAGGGATTGCTGTGAGGCTCTGGCTACACTGCTGGGAGAGTTTTAGCTGCAGAAAAGCTGACCAGTGCAGTTTAGGTGCCAGCCTAAGGCGGCTCTGGGGGCTGTGTGCTGGCTGCAGGGGTGGCAGAAGGCAGAACCCTGAGTGGCCCCAGCGTGGGCTGCTCTGCTTCAGTGCCCGCGGGGCTGGGCCCTGCGTCTGCTCCGCTTTGTGGCTGGCAGGGGATGCCTGCAGCCTGGCTCAGGACTTCTGGTTTTGAGAGGCAGTGCTACAGAAAGGTTTTTATGTCCAGCTCTTTGGGCAGATCGTGGTCTCACAAGGTATTTGTATCTTTTACTTAAATTCCCTGAGCAATGCCAGCTGCATTGACTGCTGTATTCAGTGAGTGAAAAGACTGTAATAGCAACTGAACATGGTAATTGGTCCTTGCAACCTGGATTTCTTTTCTGCTATAAGCAAAACCACTATTCACATCTATCTTTTAGCATGAAAGCAACTCCTACTTTTTGTGATCATCTTTTTATTTTTTTCTAAAATGCAAACCCACATCCCAGCTATAAGCTATTATTAAAGAACTTTGTTGTACAGGCTGTGTCAGTTGGGTCAAATTTGCCTCCTGTGTCACATATTGAACCTCCCAGTACTGCACACCACAGAAATCACAGGTCTGTGAAATTGATATGCTAAAAACTATTTCAGCTGAGTAGATCTGAGAGAGTAATGTTATCTCTAACATTTAATACAGAAAGATGCTTAAGTGATCTCAGTTAAATTTGCTGCTAGACAAACAGACCAGTGGGAAAAGTATGTACAGTAAAGCAATTAAAAAACAGTGTCACAATGCATCCCCTTAGCTACATTTTCCTAGGGGTGTTTATGGTACCCAAATCCTGAAGTGAGGAGTGTGTGAGGACAGCATGAAAAAATAATAAGGGAGAGTGGAGGAGACACTACGTTGTTGAGTGTTTTTGAGTGTAGGAACAGTATGAAGGTGGTGTTACTATTGTAGATTCATTCAACCAGGACTAGAAGATGACTAGAACATTGCTTCCATGAGTCTCGGGGGTAAGAGACAAAGTGGCCACTCAGGCAAGCAAATATGCATTTTATCTGCTAATTTCTGAATTTCTTAATTAAAAAAAGACTGTGTCACCCCAGGATGCTTTAAACTCCAGTGCCTTGCCCTGCAAATAATTCTGTCTTGCTGTTGGCTTTGGGTCAGCTGCAGCTCACTCACAGTCCGACAGCTTGTCTAGCGCCCCAGCAGTCAGCCTCTTTAAATGGCACTACAGATCCCCCTCCCTGACTGCTCAGGGAAACGCTTCAACAGCACTCATCTTCAAGGCTGTGACGTTCCAGTGTGGCAAAATGAACAAATTGTCTTTTCATTCTTTCCTTTCTAAGCTACATAGAGGCTACTTACTTCACTTGTCACAACTCTGCATCTATGGCACTTCCCTGTAAAGCTTTTGACCAGCAAGCACTCCATGGAATGTGCAAGTTGGGAAATATCTGAATATGGATTGCCGTCCAGTAGAAATAGTCCAGATTCCAAAAATCTTACAATTCTTAACTGGAAAAACATACTGCAAAGCTGCTACTTCTTGTCTTCTAAGAAAAAAAAGGGAATTCCATGGGAATATCATTCACAGAAATATTTCCAACAGGCTTCACTCCATGGACGTTCTTACATCTTCAAAAATGAAGAATTTATTTTTTAGCCAGCAACTGCCTGCCCAGTGATGAGAGTATGCTTCCACCAATACTATATATTTATTAAAATATTGTAATAATGTATTTTAATAACTTTGTGAATTTGATAAGGATTTTAAATAATACTTATTCCTCTTGTAAGAGAAGAAGCATTGATCACCTCTATAGTTAACAATGGTGCAGTTATTTCTCTCTTTGGGAACACCCCATACTCTCCCAAGGAAATACTGCTTTCAGTTTTAGGAATGTTTTATTGCTTTCAAAGTTTTCAGATAATTTAAGAGATTTCATTTTTCAAAGATTCTCACTCTGGAGGAATGTCCCTTTGAGGATTTCCTCACAGAAAGAGGTGTCTGCTTTGAAGATTTTCATTTCTTAAAAAACAGTCACATTTCTGGGGTGTCCTCTTTGAAGACATTTTCTGTATCACTTAAAAGGTTTCCATTTTAAATATCTTTTGCCACCACGGACAGCATCCACTTGAAAATTTTTTTCTTCTGCGATATTCTTTTTGATAATTTATACAGTCTTGTAGGAGTCCATAAAATAATCCCTATAAAAAAGCCCAGGAACATAATGCTGTTCCTACATAAGGTGCAAAAGCATGTGGAAGAACTTAGGATAGGATGTTATGAGAGCACAGTTTTGTAAAAATTGTACAAAAATAATTCCATTTTCTAACATCAAAGGGTAAAGTGGAAAGGTGAGCTCATCTGTCACTTATATGGCCTTTTAAAAATTACTGTGAGACACTTTTTACTCCTTTTAAATTATCTGAGTTCAGAGTTCAAGTTCTGGTATTCTTGAAATCAATAGCAAAAGTCCCATTTCAGTCCAGCTGTGCAAAGAATATTCTTTGAAATTGCTCTGAGTTTTAGTCCTTTGTTTGAGAAGGTATTGCTTTAATTTACTACCATATTATTGGAGAGTTGGAATATTTTCCTTGCTGGTGTTGATTTTTTTTTGAAAAAATGTGTTCTCAATTACTTTTTTGGTCACCATTTTAGTAATCTTAATTGTCATATCTGCAAAACTAAGCAACCTCAGAACTTGTAGAAGACTGGGCTCATTGTGTGTATTACATAAAGCCTTCTGTCCGATGCTGGTCTGTGAGTTAGAGGGCAAGTCAAACTTAATACACCCTTAAGTTTGCATCTAAGCCTAGTTTGGGGATATTTACTCAAGATGTGGCTGAAACCTCTGGCCTGTGCTTCTCCTGTCTGCAGGGCATAGAGCAGGAAAAGGTCCTGGGCTGCAAATGAGCAGCTGGAGGCAGGAGGGCTGAGGCCTTGGGGGTTTCCTCTGACAAAAATGACTCTGTGTCTGTCTAGATCTCTTCAAAGTCAAATCAGAAGAGTTTAGATCACCTGCAGCAGTGGATCTGCTTGATTTGGCAGAGGAGCAGAGGAAAGTTCCCCCCACCAAAGCAGGCTTATGGCATGCGTTAATGTTTAACCCACTGCTCAGACACCAGTCACCACATACTGGGACAGGCTGGGCTCCCATTTGCACAAAGCAACAGATTGCCAGGGCATCACTAGATTAAATACTTCAGCTCTGTTAAGTTAGTCATACCTTTATATGTGTATCAATAGCCAAAATTTAAGCAGCTTCACTTCAGAACAAAAGTAAAAATCATCCTGAAGTCTCTAAATTTATTGCTTGTCTGATCCTCCGATGGAGAACCTTTGTTACCTGAATACTGATTGGCAAAAGCTCTTGTAGTAATGAAGGACTCGCTAAGAACTAAAGCCAGGGTTTTTCTGATTGTGGGTCTTTTATGTAACCCACTCAGGAAAATAAACATTAAATATTGATTTTTGAAAGTACTGTGCTTAGAGATTTTTTCCTGGGCGTTGTGACTGCCTGGAAGGTGGGACAGTCCTGCTGCCTGCAATGTAAAGATCTAGGCTGGTAAAAGGACCACCATGAAGGGAGCAGTCCTCATCAGAACTGGGCAGCCACATTACACTCTGGGAAAAGCTAGGTTTCACTGCCCATTGACTAAATTACTTTACTAGTGTACTTGGAGAACAGTCATAGTTTTGGTGTTGGAATATTTCACCTGTGTTTTGTACAGGGCCAGGCCAGCACTTAGACAACTGCTTGTGACAATAGAACAATTATTACATTGTTTTAGATCAAGAAGAGAGAAGTTCTACCCTTTGTTTTACAAAATCAACAGACACTTCTGCATCAAAAAAAAAAAATAAAAAAGAGAAAAATATTCATTTCACTTCTTTTCCCTGACAGAAAAGAGCTGCAGCCATGGCTGTACATGACCCACAACATGATCTTTACTCCATCACTTCTCCAAGACAAAACCAAGGAAAGCCTATGGAATGAAAGACATTTGTAATCACCACTGGCATGTATTGTTTGTAGTAAAAGGTAAAACTCATCCCTAGTCCTGAAGCAAGTAAATGTACATGTTTTTAATCACAGTGATAGAAAAAATTTAAATTTGCTGTGGAAAATAAATTTCCAGGTGGATATACTAGAAGCAAGAGAGGGAGAATGGGCAGACAGATAATCTGGTTGTCATGAGCAGACTTTGGACCCATACATATGTTAAGTACAGAATGAGCTATGCCACATGTTTCAGTGTTTGAAATGGTAGAGAGCACACTGCCAGCCTACCCAGGAAAAGCTGTCTTTCTAGCTAGAAATAAAGTGCTGGAGAGCAGCCTGTGGGATTCAGGCCAGCAAGACAAGTTCTGACCTGAACTTGAGAAAAAAACATTTATTCAGGGCACTGTGCTTGTAAAAACTACACAATAGCTTTAAAACTTAGTTTAAGAAAACAAAGTAAATCAACATAGACTGCTGGGAAGAAATGTTGATTAAGGACATTGTTTACAGGAACACAAAAAGATGAATAGCTACTAATAAATGTTGGGACTTCGCTCAAAGGCACTGGGGAATTTATGAAGATGATAAGGACTGGCTTAAGATAGAATAATGCAGTTTAATATAACAAAGACTGGTAGACCAAATGATCAACCTTTCCCACAATATCCTGAGGATCTGTTGTTCTAAGCCACACCATTCAATGACATTACCATTAACAATTTGGGGAAACTGAAGGATGGGGCTGTTTGGAGATAAGGACAAACAAAGAGTTGTTACTGTGTAAGTGCCTTTAACATCAAGAAGCATCATATTCTTTGAAGAGTCACTGAATTTTAGCATAGTCTCATTGAAACAATATGATAAGGTTTTCTTAAAAAAACAAATTTGTTGAAATTCTCTGCCCGAAGCTCTTGAGAGAAACTAAGCTGACACAAGATTAACATGTACATTCTTTGATATATTAATAAATTGCTAATTATTAGTGATTAATACTTTATTAATAAAATATATTAAATGAAGGACAAAAAAATGCTCTATTTTGTTACAGTACAGGGAGGTCATTGGTAGTGTACCACAGGGACCTGTGTTGTTCAGCATATTCTTAAATGATCTGGAAAAAAGAGTGATTATCGAGGCGACCAAGTTTGCTGATGATGCTGAATTATTCATGGTAATAAAAACAAAAGCTGACCGTGAAGAATTGTGGAAAGCTCTCATGATACTGTGTGACTGAATGATAAAATGGAAAGTTAAATTCTGTGCTGAATAATGGAAGTAATATGTGAGAGAGAAAATAAGCCAAAATATACATGCAAAATACTGGAATCTAAATAAATGGCTTTCTCAAGCAAAGAGTGCTTGAGTTGTGGGGGGGTCTGTGAAAACACCAGCTCAAGGCTCAGTAGGATCCAAACATGCAAATGAGATTGCTGTTAGATGAAGGAAATATAATACAAAACCAGAAAGCATTTATTATGAACCTATATAAAGCCATTGAGTGTATAACTTGAATAATGAGAACCTTTATGGTCTTCTAGAATAGGATTATGAAAGGTATAAAAAAACCAAAACAAATCATTGAAAGCAGGGAATGACTTCTAATAGAGGAAACATGAAATTTGCTGGAACTCCAGAAAAAGAACTGAAGACAGTATAATGGAGGTATATACATTCAAGAACAGCAAGTATAGGTACACAGGAAAAATAATCCATCTATTTAAAAATAACCAACCCTGCACTAGTGGACATCAAAGGAAATTATCAGGCAGTGAGCTTGACACAATCAAAAGAAAATATTTTTCAGACAATGATTTCCTAAATCACAAGACCTGTTGCTCTACAATGCTGTGGTTGTCAAAAAGTGCTCAGGCAAATTCTTGGACAAGCTGTTCTCTGAGAGTGCAGATGCTGTTTTAGCTCCAGCAGCAGAGACTCGGTCTGGGACAATGTACAGCAGAAAATATCTTTGTGTGCTTTCTAATTCCTACAACTGTCCATGAAGCAAATGCTGGTAACTACTCATACTGCCACCGAACTACATAGATGGTTATTTATTAGCTGTTCTTGAAATAAAACAAAAACAACTAATCAAAGCAAAACATCTAATTGTATCAATGATCAAAAGAAATTGTTTAGGAAAACAAAATATTGTTGCAGCAGTAAGATTACTGTGATTTTAAGAGAATTTGAACAGCTGACAATAGTATCTGCACTTAAATTTTAAATAGAATAAAATGGATAGAGGATGTTAGCCTGTGTGCTTTATAATGCAACAGCTGAATATAGAGAGCTTTGCTCAAGGTATTTTGCTTAATGGTTGTCTCTTACTGGACGTTTCAGCTGCCTTCTGAAAAATCTGATGCAGGATTTCAGCAGAAAGTCGACAGTTCCCAAGGACAAGACTGTTTTTTCGGCAACAATTTTTTTTTCTGACTTTCTAAAACATAAGACAAAGCAAAACCACATTCTAGCAACAGAGAAAACAGATGACCAGATAAACAGATGATGCTATCACAGTATTCCAAATATGACAGACATTTTGCAAGGCATTCAAAAGTGTACTAAATAAGATCTAATAGTATAAAAAGGCAAAACTACATGAACAGGAAAGTGGAATACCACACTGTATGAACAACTGATCAAGAGGATACCATGGAATTTTATTAGAAATGCACTGAAAGCTCATACCTTTTTTATCCCTTCTGAAATTAAATGCTCTAGGTAAAATCTTGATTGATTATCACTTTTACTGCTGCTTTGTGGGAGATCAGAGTTTTGCTGTAAAATGTCACATCATTATTTCAACCAGATTTGCAGACTCAGTTCCAGTGTCTTTTCTGCTATACTCAACAGGTACTCCTCAGCCTCCTTTATATGGATGAGCTTCTAACTCAGAGGATAAACTGAATGAGTATTAGCTCACTTACTTAGATAGATTTTGGTAGGTGTCATGAAAGAAGGAGAAAAAAATAAATATTGCAGAACACAAAAATAGGTTTGAAGATGGCATTACTATAAAGGCAAAGAAGGTAAGCAAATTAGGCAGTTAGAGAAATGAGATGGAAAACAGATTTTCCACTGATTGCTAAGAAGTGGAAGGATTAGTATTTCTACCAATACAAAAATGCATAAGATGTATTTAGATTTATAAGGGGGAAGAAAAGACAAAAATATTCCCAGTACAATGTGGCAACAAACAGGACTGAAGGCAATGGAAAATGAGAGAAACCAGCTATTAACCCAACCTCCAGTGGTGCAAAGCCTACTAAGTATGCAAGAATATACAGGGATTATAGAGAGAGAGAGAGAGATAGAAAAAATATAAATATGCCCTGGAATTATGGAGATTGTTGTATGCACTTCTATGTCTCTGATGTCTTCAATGTTACTTTCAGTCATGGTTATAGTACTTTATTACGTGTAATCAGTAAAGAGTGCCACAACCACAGACTTAAAAAACAAACAAAGAAAATATAACAATGTAGAAGAAGGCAAAACCCTTAAAACATAGCATTTGGTATGATGAGCTTTATATACAATCTAAGCAAATCGAATATGTAAGGAGGATTTTCTAAGACAGTGAATAATAACTAACTTAGTCTAGTGGTCAGTGATGGGTACTGAAGACAATTTCTGCAAACATAAGTACTTGCAGGTATCCAAGTGATAATGGCATTTAGGAGAAGCATTATCAGTAAACTGCTTCAGAGAATCAAAGTGACTTTTCCAGAACAGAACAACAAAAAGTTGCAGAGTAGAACGAGAATTTCTACACAATCCCAATTGTTAATCCAGTTACTGAGCTATTTGTGGTGTCAGAGGACAAGGATAGTGAAGTATTAAAGCATACTGAAATTTTTTTAGTTATGGATGTAGGTGTAGTTTTATAGTTTTTTGGTTCCTAGATTCTTTATCAGGCTTCATTACAACAGTTTTGATGATGGACTCCAAGGAATTTACACTAACCTGAAAAAAATTAAAGTGCAATCAAGTAATTGTCTACCTGCTCTAACCATATTGTTACTAGATCAAAATACAGAAATTACAGAAGACTTTTTGAATACTTTTAAACATTCTTCTGGGTTTGGGATCTTCTGAAATTGGGATCTTTTGGATTGCAATATCAAATTTTCTTTAATAGGAATAAAATCTTTGGCTTGATTTTTTGTTTGAATGCAATCCAGGGTTTTCTCATGCACTGCTGAGTCTTCTAGAAAATTTTCTATCAAACATTTGAAGATTTGTGATGAAATACTGAGATCAGGCAAAAAATAATGAGATAATATATATTTCGTAATAGCCACGTACTTTGTACCCTGACGTGACAGTTTACAGAGAACCATGGTGTGAAAAACGAGGTTCACATAATTTTTATAGAATTTAAAAGTTTAATAAAAAAAACAATTAGGAGAGAAAAATAAAGTAAAGTATACAGATACGGCCGGGTGTTTCTGCATTCAGCTAAGAGAGCACACCTTACTAACAAAGGATTGTCCCTTAAAAACGGAAGTCTACTACATATCCATAAATTCTCATACATATTCATACATTCTTCTTAGGATCTTTGGTGTTCTTCTGTTTAGTTTTCTCTTGCCCCCTTCCCAATAGATCAATCCTCTTGGCGCCATTGAGATTTACATTCTCTGATACCAGGAACGCAATAAATTCCTCCCCCCCAGAGTTCTGGTCACTGATGTCTTCATCTGGATAAGATAGTTTACAAACGCAGGAGTTCTCCAGCTATTTTTTTTCCACAGTCTTTGGGTTATACAAACAAAGACAGTTTTTATTTTAATACTATGCCATAACCTAACATATATGTATTATACTACTATTTCTAAATTTCATCAATAACAACGGGGACACTGATTTCTGTGAAGAAACAACCCAATTCACTGCAGTAGTTCCTTTGTACGTTCCTCTTTACTATTTTTATGTAGCGTTAGCGATCATTTATACAGTCAACAGGTTATTTTCTGGGAAGTGATGCGCAGCGAGGGCAGCGAGCGCTGGGACACGGCTCCGTGCCGGGGCTGGATCCCGGGGCGGGCGGGGTGCGCAGGGGTGCCCGGGTCCCTTTGAACATCTCCCCAGAGAAGGGCCGGGCTGCCGGCGCCGGGACCAAGCGCGGAAACTCCCTCCCTTCAACAGGTGGGGTCTGGCGGCTCAGCCGCGGCCCGGGCGGGGCAACAGGGAATGCCCACGGGCTGAGGATGCCCCGCCGCCTCCAGCTGTCTCGGGCCTGTCCTGTGGCCGCCCCCAGCGTGCTTCCGAAGCGGCGCCGGGTCAGGAAGGTGCCGGGACCTGGGGTGGGGATGGCGCCGCCGCTCCCGGCTCCCGCCCCGGGCGGGGCAGCCTCGCACCGCCTCAGGGGCCGGCTCGGGCCGGGCAGCTGAGGGCAACCGCTTCACCGGGACTCACGGCGCATGCGCCTTCGGCCCGCGCCTGCGCGCTAGCGGAGGGGGACGCGGAGCGGAGCCCGGCACTCGGCAACGCTCGGCGGTTTCCGTGCAGGCCAGGCCGCCATTTTCTCTCAGCCTCCCCGTGCGCGGCTCCTGTCCCGCTGCCCGCGCTCTGTCCTGCTCGGCGATGGACGGGTGAGTGGGCACCGGGGCGCTGGGAGCGAGCGCACTGCCGCGCTTTGTGCTGCCGGTCGGTGGTGGGACCTGTCCCGGTGCCGGGTGCTCGCTGGCTGTCGGCGGGCGTCTCCGAGGGTGTGGGGAGCGATGAGCTTCCCGCCCCGGGACAGCTGAAGCCTGAGGCCCGACATAGGCTGGGAGCGGGGCAGGAAGGGGCTCAGTCTCTCCGTAACGCGGGCCCCTCTGTAGGGTCTCCTGTTTAAATTGCTGAGGGCCTTGGGCCGCCCCCTGTTTAAGTGTAGTGCCCGAGACGCCGCGTCTCGATGTAAAGAAGGAGCGCGATCTACTCCCATCCTTGTCCCCAGAGCCTCTCGCTCCCTCCATCTCCCCCGCCTTTGGCATCTCTCCCCTGGCCAGGGGGTGAGGAGGGGCCAGCTGCAGGGCTCGGGTTTGTTTTGGAGCTGGCTGGAGGGGAGGAGCGATGCCAGCAGGAGCCAGATGTCGAGCTCTTTTGTTTTCAGAAACTGCCTAATAAGCCCTTCGGCTTACCCCCCCTCCCCAGGTGGAAAGATTCCTTTGTATATGCAGTGGACTGGCTGTAAAAACCAAAGAAGGGAACATTGGAAGGAGTCGGCCGTATGTGACAGTAAGGGCTAGGATGGGCAGGCACTACACGCCAGGCCTGCTTTTTGTTGGTCCTGTAAAATGGGGCTGCTGGCTGTAGCCAGTGTAAATACAACAATTTTCAGCTTCCACATCTTCTATTGGATTGTTTACTCTGTTTCAAACAGAGAAGCCGTCTCTTTGGTATGCTTTAAGCATAGAACCTTTCAACTGTGCGAATTCCAAAGGCTTTTTATGGTTGTGATTATAATGGTAGGAGTTACAAATCCTGTCTGAGAACTACTGTCACTAATGAGTACTACACTGTGGAATGCTCTCCCATATTCTTTTGTGTGTGTGTGTGTGTGTGGACTAAGGTTTCTTTTAGGACTGTGGTATAGACTAAGTGACGATGTCACAACCTCTAAGGAAAAGATGCACCTTGACATACCTGTTGCAGCATTTTTCATAGGTGTACCTCATTAAATTTCATATAGGTGTAGCTGCCAATGCATTGAGGATTTTTTCCAAGCTAATTAAAAAAAAAAATAATTGCTTTCTTCTGTTCAAAGAGTAGGTCAAAGGTTCAGCTATTTTGCTGAACTAGCTGTTTAGTTAATAGAGGTGTGTGAGAAATTTTTTACTTTCCTTTGAATTACTCTCTTTCCACCCTATAATCTCAGTCCAGAAACATGAGTTTCATAAATAAATTGCCTGGTAGTGCTGCATTGTAGTGACATTTACTTGAAACTTTGTACTCTTTGGAAAGGCCTATAAGCTATGGGAGCTCAGTGGCTTTTTAGAGTTTATTTTGTATATCAAACCTCTATGTTCTTTGAACAAAGTTTCTTGCTTGGAGAAGTTGTTGCCTGCTAACTTTCTCATTATTTTGACGTTGCAATACATTGAAAATCTGGGTTTATGAGGATAAATTGGTTGACTTATGTTCTTACTTTTTTTTTTCTTTTTTTACAGCATTGTCACTGATGTTGCAGTTGGTGTGAAGGTAGGATGTACACTTAACAAATAAGGGGGTAGAATGCTGATAAAAAATGAGCTACTTTGCGCATCAGTAGTTGCATGTTGGAAGATTTTAACTGGTCATTGTGAGCTTATGTCTAGTCAGCCGTATATGCTTTATTAAACAAAAATCCCTAGAGGTAAATTGGAGCCTTTACACAAAAGACTTTCCTACACTGAACTCTAAACAGTGGTTCTGGATTAATGTAGTGGTGTCAGCTTCTTACTTTAAAACTTGATTTATCATACTTTTTTCGAAACAACACTCCTGCATTGTTGCATGGGGCCTGTAAAAGTCATACTTTCTTCTGTCCCTCCACCTCCTTTTTTCAAAGCAGTTCCCACTGAAGTTAGAAAAGGAGCGATTATCTGTAATAGGCCAAAATATGGGAGCTAGAATTTGTTATGTAGACACAGAAGTGGGTGTTTGCTTTGCTGTACTTTTTATTTCTCAAGTTCAGTTAAGAATTTATCATATTTTTATAACAAGGAAGGGCTTCCAAATAGATGTTAATTTACTATTTATTTTGCTTTTTTTATTCAAATCTGTCACAGGAATTAGATCGGTACCCTATAGCAGCAGAGTGGGAAATAATGTTAATGCAAAGGGATGTGGGACAAGAGAACTTTAATGAATGCGTGATTGCAATTGTATTTCAGTGGTAAAAACAGAAATTTTCTAGTGTGTACAGTTAACTCTTCACATTTGTTCAGGGACTTTGTAGCTTGTGCTATGTACCTGCTTTTTCACCTGAAGCTGATCAGTGTTAACTGCTAAGCCCAGCTGTGTCTAGTAAGGCCCAGTTGCTCATATTCAGTATTGGTCCTGCTGGATTTGGACTAGTTCTTATATAATACACCCAGCCTGTAGATACAGCAGCTGTTCTGTCAGATGTACCTGTATAATGTTTCTGGGTAAGCTTGCTTCTAGGGAGAGCTGTGAGAAGTCAGTCACATAGATTCTGGACCCATCCAGCTCCATATGTTCATGTAGTATTGGAGACAAGCTTAAAATCATTCTCTGAATCGTGAGTAAAGTGTAGTTATTAAGGTACTTTTGTGGGAGCAAATTACAATAGAAATGTGAACTGACATGATTATTTATCTGTTGCCTGGGAGGACAAAGTGTTAACTCATTAAAACTTAGCAATGTATTTAGTAGTTTGGAGGGATGCCTGACGACGTTCCAAGTCTTTCAGCAGCAAACTGTGCTCCATGTGCACAGCTTCAGGACAAAAAATATAAAATCACAAATTACCCTTAGTAATTTTTCTTCTTTCTAGTGAAGAAATAGTTACAGGTAGACCATGTTTTACCTGTATCTGAAATTCTGACATTTCTCACTTCAGAAGTAAATGGATTCAGAATCCCTTTCACTCTTTACTGTAAGCAACTTCAATCTATGAGAATTTGAGTGTTAAAAATATGTCCTTAGTGGGTAGTGCAGTTTTGGAACCAAATTTTAAGATACTAGCCAGACCATGAAATAGAGATGTGTCAGATGATGTAACTGCTTTCTTGTGTTGATTGTAGAAGTTATATTATAAATATAAGAAAGAAGACAAGACAGGTGTATTTGAGGCCGTGATTAAAAAATACAAGGAAAGGCTCAGAAGTATCAAAAAGTTGTGCTCCTTGCTTGTAAACATGGACTTGCTGTCTGGTTTTTAAAAGAAAACGGTCTGTGCATGGAAATAGTGCAAATAGATAAGGATGATGATGTCCTGAAGAAAGTTGTTAAATATGGGAGGAATAAACTGGATTGTATTCTGGAGATTCTTTAATTATCTCAATATACTGGTAAGAATGGAAAATGGGATTTCTGTCTAACTGAGGTATACAGTGCATAGTGATGTAATGCTAGCTTCACTCGTGTTTTGTGGAAGGGCATGTGAAACCTTTGTCCTTATGGTGACTGTTCATTGCTCTTGATGGACTGATGTTTTAAAGTTGAGGAATGCTTTGCCTATCCAGTATATATAAACAACTGGGATCAGTCATGTGGCCTTCCATTGGAAGTTTTCCTTTTCATGAGGTGCCATGGGAATGTGTAAGGAGTAAGTTTTGAATCCAAGGAGTTGCATTAGCAGTTTTAATACTCTTCCAACACTGCTTTTGTTGTGACTGGATAGTGGATATGGGCAGGGATTTACCTGTGAGAAGTCACCTTATCCAGGATATTTTTTTTACTTGATGCTTTCTGAGATTTTTCACTTAGAGTATATGTGCTGATCACCTGCAAAACATTTTTGTGATACATTCAATTAAACTTGGAGAAATAGATGATGACGTATGACTCTTCTGTTTGGAAAATTTGCTTCATTTTATCATCATCAGTCATGTCAATACAAATTTAAAGGTTATATTAACTGTTTTCTGACTGGTTGTTCTCTTAAACAGAAAAGTGGACATACTATATTTTTAAACCCATTCATAAAAAGAATAAGATAATTATTGTAGTCTGGGTGTTTTTCAATTAAAGGAGGGCTTTTTAGCTGTGGGGACTGCATGTGGTCAAGGAAAGTGTAAAGTAAAAGGAATCCTTCCTTATAATGCTTTATTAACAGTTTTATAATTGGAGTTCTCTACAAATGAGGGATACATTTGAAACTATTACCATTTATTTGTACTATATACTTGATTTAATTTAAAACATTTTTGTTCATCTGATGTTCAGTCATCATTTGATTTACATATTGAGTCACCAGAAATTAACACCAGAAGCCAATACAAAACATAAAACTTAAAATGGAGGTGGAAAAAAATTATGACTACAACTTGAAAACTTGGTTTACAAAGAGTAAATCTGGGGATTTGTACTACTCAAAATATGCAGTGGGAATATGCTTCCTAGCTCAAATCTGTCAGAAGAGCAGCATGCTTTAATTTCTGAAAGCATTAGAACATGTCACAACCCAGTCATCTTTTAAGTACAAATTAAATAACTCATACTTGATTTGGTCTGTAATGTCTTGTTTTGCTTATGTAGAACTCATGGAGGCAGGGAAATGTCACTGCACACAGTTCACCCCTT
Source organism: Parus major (assembly GCF_001522545.3). Lineage (NCBI taxonomy): Eukaryota > Metazoa > Chordata > Aves > Passeriformes > Paridae > Parus > Parus major. The sequence goes on along the minus strand of NC_031777.1, from coordinate 13,421,264 downwards.
ACATTACATTTTGCAAAATGCAAAAAGGAATTAGCTTTGGCTCTCTGCTGATTGGTGAACTTGGATTGTATATAAGCAGTTTGTGCAAAGTATACTTGAATAAAGGAGAGTTAAAGATTACAGTAATGGTAATATTTACATAGTTCATCGATGAAAAAAAACCAAAACAGTTCCTTGGAGAAAGTCTGTATATTTTATAGATTTCTTTGTGTGTAGTTTCAAAAAATTATCACGTTATATTAAATGTTCTCTTTTTCTTTTTAGAAAAGTACATTGGAGTTGCTCTGTTCTTACTACATCAGGTCCTTAGTTACTCTGTGGTTATATAGTTTTGAGTATCAGCATCTAATAACTGTACTTTGAATTGCTCTCTTGTGTTCTCTTTACATTATAATGCTTTAATCTTGACAACTAATTTGGCACTTGGTGTGAGAGCCTTTTTCAGCTCTTGGATGTATGAAGTATATAATGTGTCTTTCCTCTGGAGTAATGAAAAGGATCTTTGGAGGGATATAAAACATGGTGTAAGGAATATATGTCACACAGGTAGGTGTAGGGAGTAACTCAGGTGAACTTGGGTGCATATTGAGGGTGATCTGTTCTACTGTGTTGAATTCAGTGTGTGCCACTTCAGTCTAATGGATAATCTTTCTCCTAGATGGGATGGGTAGCTGTGCAGTAAATGGGGCTTGAACAATTGAGTGACTCATTTTGTGTATGTGCATTATGTGTTTCACAATGGCTGAGGTGTTCTTCTATCTGACAGGAGAAAGAACCAGTCATTTCTTTGGTACACAGCATTTGGGAATTTTTTGACCTTCTTGATGGTGCTTTGGATACTGGCCAAAAACCAAACTTCAGCTGCCAAGCATGGACAGCCCCAGTTATAGCTAGGAGGGAAAACTCATTCCTGTAAACAGTTTTGTAATGTTGAAAGATGTGGGGATGACCTCCTGCCCCCCAAAGTCAGCTTCAGCCTTTGCAGTGCACTTACGAGAAGAGGGAATTGGTGGTGTGTATTTAGTTGTTTATGTTTGGGATGGGTAGAAGATGCTAAGAAACACTGTCCTAGTACTTTCTAAGTTTCCCAAACAGGAAAGTATTGCCTAGTTCCCCTTTTTCCTGGTTGCTGAAACTTAACATGGAGGAATATAGTAGTATGGGAGGAGGACAATAGTTAAAAACTGACAGAGACAGGAGCTGGTGGAGAAAGGGGGGAGAGCACAAAGTAGCAATCTATAAGTACTCTTGAAGCATTGTCCCCTTTGGTTTTTTAACTCATGATCTGAAGTGTAGTCTTCTTTTACAAAATTATACTCTGAACCTTTTTTGCTAGTAATGACTGAGATTTTTTTCATGATGGAAACAAGTAGATACTGTAGATGTGATGTGACTTTTTGTTTCAACTGAACGCTGTATAATGAAAATAGGATTGAAAGAGTCTAGCAAGTTGTCAGAAGATAAATTTTCCCACTTCTAAAATTTAGTCTGAACTTATTTCACAAGCCTGTTCCTTTCTGTTTTTTACACTAATTTTTTTTTTGCCTTCACTGTTGTAATTCTGGCTACTTAAAAAGAAGGGAATAGTAGGATAAAAAATTTATTTTTTCGTACAGACAAATGCTGTGTGATGGTCTGTTGTATTTAAAATGTTAGAATTAGTTTTGGGCTAACCTTGTATGTCTAATACAATTGCTAGTAGATTAGACAAAGACAGTGATATGAGAAAAATGGGTTGTTTGTGAATTAGGTGTTTTAATCTTGTATTAGCTGTAATATTTTTAAACAACCTTTGTATTCAATAATACTTAGTTGTGCTAACAGCAGTAAGCAGCAAAAAAGATGTGTGGAGCATTATAGCAGTGAAGTAAGGCTGAAGTCTGACAATATGCAAAAGTTTAGAAATGGCATCTGGATTTGTCTTTCCAGCAGTGGTAAGGGGAACATGTCCATAGTTACAAAAAAAAATAAATCTTCTTAAGAATAAAAGATGTCTGTTAACAGTAAAGATATCTGATAACAGTAGCTTCTATAAATTGACCCTGTGTGAAATGCCTTTCATATTTATTCTCAGAACACCTGACTCCAGTTATTTTTTCTTTGTACTTTTGGATTTTTTTGTAACGCTCATTCTATCACTGTAATATATGTGAAAAAGCAAGGAAAGCTGAAAATGGAAAGAAAGGAAGCATGTTGAAACTTAATTTGTTCTCTGTAGTAAGTATGCAGCAGTATAAGGAAGCTTTGGTATACCTGTTTGATAGGTTTTGATATCTTTCACTAATTTGAAATCACATCGTTTTCATTGTAGCAGAACACTTAGGTTTGCATCTTCGTTGAGGGGGTTATACAAAGCGAAATGCAATCACCTGCACCATCTACGAAAACATGTATTAATACCAGTATGAAAATGCCCTTCCCATTTCCTAGAGCTTCTGGCCATGTTTTCACAAGCAAATCAAGCTGCATTCCATTTTTCTGTCACTGTAGTACTTGTGGTTTCACAAGCTGTTAATGGGACTGTGATGTTAGATTTAGGGGTTTGGGTGTTTTTTACAGCTGCGAGTGCACGTAGCCGTGTTTAGCTTTTCATAAAATCAGTTTTTCTGTGAATGCGTAACACAAGTATTGAATTCTAGACAAAATAGCGTTAACACTTTTAATTTATTAGTGAAAGGTAGGAGACAATTGAGTAGGAAATACCTTCCATGTGGATCACATTTTAAGGTGTTGAAACTGCTACTGAAGGACCATGTCTGTACATCCAGGTGCAGTGGTTATCTGTCTCAAAGGCAAAGGATGCATCCAGATGGCAGATCTAGTGAGTTGTTCTCACCTATTCTGATTTGCTACCAGTCATGTACAGCGATTTGAGAGTAGTACTTTCTTTCCTGCTAAAAGTGGAATTGAAAGTCTGAAATGCTGGAATATTTTTTGTTGGTGTACTTCTCTTGGATGTTTGAAGCATTGACTTATATTAGCAGAGATTCTTGCCTGCGGTCTTTCATTGCAATTGAGAGTTTGGAAGTTTCCGAATGAGGCTGTGTGACATGCTGTAAGTTGAGATTTAATTCTTTACCCTTTGGCTTTTTGGTTTAATAGTCCATCTTGATCTTCTGGTGCTTTGAGAAATTTGTTTCTTTTAGACACTGTGTTTTGGAAACCTCAAGGTTTTTCAAGGATGTTGAATTTTGTCTCCTGTCAATCTTAGACTTTTTTTAATTCCCTTGATTGCTCTCTCTCCATTTCTACAAAGTTTGTATTTTTATTAATGTTTTATTAATTTTCTCCTTGCTCCTTTCATATTGAAAAATTGAGAGTGTTAAAATTACATAGTTTTTAGGCTACAGAAACAATATATGCTTGGCTGAGGAGAATATGAAAATAATTGAAGGTAAAAAATAACATAGAGAGTAAGTCTGTTAAAATGGTCATATTGTATACAGTTAATACTGCATGAAAAGCAAGTGATGGTATAAGTGAGTTATCAAGCACCCATGGAGTTCACAACCTTAACTGATTTCATGCCAATATAGTTAAATGGTGTATTCTTTAAAATAATTCAAGTGGGTGAACTCCATGCATATAAGGTTCTGGTGAAGTAATAGCAAGATTATAGTTAAACTGTATGCTTTGTAAAATACTTACGAACCTGCATGAAGTTTCTTTTGAATATATAGACTTGGCTTGTCCTGTCCTGAATGGGCCTTCTGTGATCCTGTAGATATGAGAGGTGTAACAAATTCCTTAGGGTAGTTTGGATTATGTGTTTTGACAGTTGTGTGTGTAATCAGAGCATAAGGAAAATCAAGTGTTTTTTCTTCATGAAAGATTATGTGAGGGTATATTTATGCAGTGTTTCATATAAAGATTTATCATGTTAAAAATGAAGCATCCTTTGAATTCTAATCGATCACATGTAAACTAAACCAAATTTTATAAATACTATGTTTGGGGTTTAAAATGTGTTGTTCTGTTGTTTCAAACATCCAGTCCCCAAAGTTACTTCAGATATTGAAGCAGTGTATTTACAATGTGTAATTGTTAGAGGAGAGTAGTTTAATGTCTGTGTTCAAACTCATGTGGTTATTCCTGTCCCATACCATCAGGTTTCTGGCTCTTTTAAATTGTTCCCAGATGTTAGAAATAGTGTTTTACAATGCTGTTGGATTTCCTTAAATCATGAGATCTGTCTCCTGGCTTGTCATGCCCCTTGGGAAACTCATGCCTCTAGGCTGAGAATGACTGTGGTAAATGTGCAGTGCAGCTGAAGTTCTCTTACTCATCTTTCATTTGGGGGGGAGAGGGAAATGGGAAGGGCAGGAGCATCCTGTTTTTGAGAGACGTTTGTAATATCAACAAATATAAATACCACAAATTAGAGTATTAGTAAAAAATGTATTTTTCAATATCTTTGAGTGTCATCTTTGTTTTGTAGTGGGAGTTTGAGGGTTTTTTTTTTAGATGATACTGTTGACTTTTCAGCAAGTTAACTGTTTCTAGGACTCACCTGTTTACTGTTTCTAGGAGTACTGTAGTGCTTCTACACATGCTTCTAAAGAGCTCTCTGTAACACACTGTTAGGTTAGGTTTAGCCATAACTTCTGATCAGAATCTCCATAGCCCTGAATTATTGGGGAAAAAAGCTGATGTGTCTTTGATGTAAACAGTTGTCAAAAAGTATTTTGATGCATAAAAGACTAAACCCTTGGATGTAATAAAATCTGGGGAATGTGTGAAGTATTTAAAGCCTGATCTGGAATGTGAGGAAAATAGTAAACAAAGACTTCTAAATAGTATATTTTTGATTTCCTGAAATTACATAGCTACATAATATAACCTGTGATAGCATGAAGCTTTATAGCAGTCTTTTATGGAGGGAAAAATCTAAAATTCTGCTATGTAAATCCAGATTGTATGGTGAGGGATTTTGAGTTAGCTTTAACTTAAAGCAAGGACCTAGGACATTAATTTGCTGAGCTAGGGGCTTCTTTTTCTTTGTTTAATTGATTTTGTAAATTTTACAACTGGCAGTAGATGAAGTAAGTATTCACTTTAGGAAATTAGCTAAAATATCAAAATGTTGTCTTTACAGTATATAAAATAATTTTTGTATATATAATTTGAATTTTCACTTAAGTATTCACTAAAAGTCTGACTTGGTATATTTTTTGTCTTTTTTTTGGACAAAAATGTCAGGCCCTACATGTGAGTTTTACATAAATCCATTGATTGAAGCCATGCATTAAACATGATGTTTTCTGACCATGCATGGAAATGCTCTCATGGGGTCATGGGGGTGATAACATGGGCTTCAGTGAAAGGGCGGTATTGACCCTGACAAATTCAGGGTTCATTCATTGCACTATGTTAGCTTGGCAATTCACTTGTTTGTTTTGTATACTTGTATTTTGGTACATGTTGGTTTCATAAAGAAATGGTCTAGATAGCTATCTGAGCAGTTAATTTCTGTGGAAGATTAATGTAGATTAATGTCCTTGACATTGGTAGGAATACAAATATGGCATCGAAAACTTGTGCTGTTGAGGACTAGATGTCAGAAGATGACCTATTAATAGTAAAATAGCAGTTTGTACTTTCTTTGTTCTTAGTAATATCTCTGCCTCCTGCTAAATTGGATATTCAATTAGTCTCTACCATGTTGCTGTAACAGTAACTTTCTATGGTGAAATGTAGTAGTTGTTGTGGTTTTTTATTTGTTTGTTATTTTGACTTAGATGTAAACAGTTTTGCCATCTCTGTATTTGTGATCTTCAGTATTGTTATACAATCTCAAACTTGCTTTGATTCTTTAGAAGATAGCAGTTTGCACAGACAGGGAGGAGAGTTAAGTGAACGTTGCTCTTGGATCTTCCTTGAGTCTGGTTCTCTGTGCTTTTCAAAGATCTGAGTTTGGTTTCCTTAGCTCTGAAACACTTGACACAATTAGCCAATTTGGTTTAAAGGTTTTTATCTTTCAACTAGCAGAACTCGTGTGCTTGAGACTAATTAAATATTCAAGATGCTTGGAAAATTGGTTATGATTTTGAAATTCATGTGTGACATAGCAGAGTGATGAAGAGCTTTGCTTGTGGAGCATAGTGTTAGTCCTTTTTGGCTTAGCACCCTCTAAAAGAAAATGCACATAAGACCAAAACCAAGCATCCCAAACCACAAATTGAATAAAGCCTTATTTCTGCTGAATAAATATAAATAAAATAAATGTTTATGTCTATGTAATTCAGGAGGGATTGTGTTACACAGTAATGTCAGTCTAAGAGCACATACTGGCTTACTTGAGATGCTTACATGAAATTGTTTTAGTAGACAACCAAGATCTTCAGATAACCCTTTTGAAGTAAATCTCAATAACCAGGCAGGTACTGCTTTTGGTTTTGTAATTTAACCACTCGGTGTTCAAATCTATCAAGTCTGTTGCTGCAGAGCTGGTTTTAAAGTTATATATGGAATTGAAGTACAGAAGGGTCTAGGCTGCCTATGAACTAACTAGAAAAAATAACCATGTATATCTACTAAGATCACTACTCACACAGTAAGAGAGATCTTTGTCCTTGACCAGAAGCTTGGGAAATACGTATGGGAGTGAGTTAGCAGAGGTTTGCTATGCATTTGGGGTTTCATGGGGAAATTGGAAAAACGTTCCATGTATGAACCTGTACATCTGTGAATCAGACTTCTGAACACTAATTTATGCAGCTAAGGCAAATGTAGGCCTCATGATACAGGCCAGTGCAAGAAGTTCACATTTAATTGTTCTTCTGAAGCAAAAATGTTAAAACTTTCAAGTGCAATGACAAAATCTTGTGATCGACTGTGAAGATAATAATGAAATGTAAAATGATACGTTCGTAAATGAAGAGAGAACTGTTTATGAAACACAAGTACAGGAACTGAATATCCACTCTGTTGAGTAATTTGGTCTTCTTATGGATTTGTCTGCTGCGGATTAAGAAATTAACAGCTTTTATGAAAGCCTGATTTACGAGGAACCAGAAGTTTATATAATCATTCTTGCACTCTTTCATTCAGCAGTTTGTTGTGAGTAACTTCCTGAAGCTGAAGGCAACTCAAATTTGAGATATTTCAGAATTGTAAAGCTCCTACAGGTTTTGGGAAAAGCATTCGTTTGATACTGGGGTTGCTTCAGATATTTTTGAAGTAGTTGCTGTACCATTGCAAATTGATGCCTGTCATATTAAGGGGGGAAAAATGCTGGTGAATGATCTTAATCAGCTGAACTGTGAACAGAGTCAGTGTCTGCTGCTACTTCTGCCTATTCAACTGAGCTGGCCAGGCTGCAGACAGGGCTCCCAAGCAAAGCTAGATGGGTACTCCAAGTAGAGAAAACTGCACTTACCACTGAGTAACCTAATGCTGCTAGTAATCTTTGACTTTGCAGCATTCTACACTTGTCAATATTATGTTAGGAAAAATAGAACATGTAAGAGAAAGAATGGTTATGTTTCAAGTTATACCAAGTACCTCTGTATGACATCAGTAGAAAGCAATGTAGTTAGAATAACAGAGACTTTCTATAACTTAGCTATGCTGTTTCTCAGTTCTATCTAGCTAAATTTTTCTTAGTTATATCTGATTAGAAATGCTTCCTTACATTGAAAAGGATAAGACATGGTCCTTCTCATGGTTCTACCTGATCTTGGTATTAGGCATGATGCAATCTTAAGGGAACTCTTGCTGATTTGATAGACACAGCTTTATTGCCTGCTGTGTACCCTTACAAGCTTAGAGCATTCAGTAAACTGTACAGAGATTCTTCAGAACGGATGTTGAAAACCAAGTAAACTTTAATGGCTCTATTTGTGTGTACACGTATATGAATTTCAACATACTATTCTCTGTGTGGACACAGAGTGCAGTATGAGAAAAAGGTAAAGGTTTTTTTAAGTCTTTCAACTGTGCTGTCTGTGAAGATAATAGTCTCAGATTAGTTTATTATGAAGTGCCCTGTAAAACATATTCATTAACTATTCTTGATTTTCTTGTAGTGTCCACAACAGAATTAAACCTATTTATTTTAATAAGGATGAGTAGAAACTGTTTTTTTTTCCTCATTACCATTTTAGCAGTGACCTGGATTAGTCTTAAGAGTGCTGCAGAAATACTTTTGAAGTGGAAAAGAACCTATAAGAAATTGAAGATAGTATTCAAAGGACAGTTTAAATATTTTGTTTATTGAAAGAGCATATAAAGATTTTGTAGAGAAGAAGTCTTGAGGGTGAAGAGGGTTGGGGCATAAAAGAAAAAAAGAAAAAAGGTGTGAGAAGAAGCGCCTCTTCAGCTGTGTTAAATGCCCATCTTACAAACCATCTGTGGAAAGAGTTATCTTGTATGGTTTCAATATAAGCTCTCCTCTGATTTTTGCAGCCCACTTTTAAGTCATTCATTAATTGATATTTGTCATGTTTTAAGAACTACAATGAAGACATAATTCCCTGCCCTAAATTGTGTTTTGCTGAACAAATGGATGTCCCCAAAATTAAAACTGATTTCATTTCTTTCCTGTGAACATTAAATATTTTTTTTTTAAATAGGGGTGTTAAAATTGAGCTAAACTCATATTTCTATTTGCATAGATTTCCCTTGTAGTTTCAGCTAGATATAATAGTTTAATATATGTGTATTAAAATATTAAAACTTAAATTAATTTAAATGTTATTGAAGTAGAATAAATATACTTAATTATATTTTAATTTGAAATGCTGGACAAAATTATTGTTCAGCAGTTCTCATTGTTTCCAGATATGGCTTCATTTCAGTGGTGGGTTAAACAACTGTGCTTAAGCTGCTCTCATTTCAGATTGCCATGTAAATATTCCGCTTTACTTAGATTTCAAATTGTTGCACTTATCTGAAAAGAGGAAGTATCATCTTTAAAAATCACAAAATAGAGGAAAAAAATCTCTTACTGTCTCTTTCTTTTTAGAGAGGATCTGACGAACTTCTTTCAGGCAGTGTACTCAGTAGCCCGAACTCTAACATGAGCAGCATGGTAGTTACTGGTAAGTGATGCCCTTTCAAAGGAGAAACCTGTAATTTATACTTGGACTCATTTCCTGTTTACAAGGGGAGAACACCGAAACAAGAATCCGTTTTGCTATAGAGGGATAAACTGTTGGCTTGTATTAGAATATAGTGACTTTGTATTTCCTACAAATCTTGGGTGTCTGAGGAGAATAATCCCACAAAACGACAGGCAACTTTCAGATGTCTGCACACTAAATTGTTGGTGGGTGATGGGATGAAAAATTACAGTTGTCTTGTACAGCTACCTTTAAAGTAAGGAATCTCAACTGCCAGGCAAAGGTAAACAGCCCAATTCCCATGTGACTTCAGCTTCTTTACACATGGACATCTGTGAGTCTGGGCATTACAGGGAAGACCACAGTGCCAGTTTCATAATACAGTATGGATTAAAGAAAAGAGAGTTCTGATTCACTGCTAAAGCAGGAAGCTTCACTTTGCTCCTTCAGTTTGAGATCACCCTGGTAGAATCTCAGAATATCAGTGCAAAGTGGCTGTGTCTATTCTTGAATCAGTCTGGTGATGCTAGATAGAAAGGTTTTTTTCATTAATTGGCACACACTAAAATGCATTCTGTTGCAGTTGATGCTTCTGTATGTTGAATGTGCATTGAGTTCCCTTTGAAGGCTCATTTCAGAGGTGTTGCTTTTTCTCTTTTTTCTTTTCCTACCATACCATTAATTTTTTGTGGGTTTTTTTTTCTTTTTTTTTTTTTCTCTTTTGCCTTAGAGTTGTGAAGGAGTTGATTCATGGCATCAGAGGGTTGCTGCACTTTCCAGTCAGTTGCCTGGTTCACTGTTCTACTGTGCCTGATTTTCTGTATTCATGGGGTCAGCAGTGTAATCACTGATATTAATAGCAGACTCTTTCCATTGTAATTTATTAGTAAGAGATTGGGATTCAGGATACAATTTCATGTTACAATTAGGGTGCTGTGGTGACAGCTCTTGCCAGAATGGGTAGCTCTGTGCTTTCTTATCCTACATCTTTAGCACAAGAAGAAAAACCTCCAAATCCATGTTTCTACTACAGTCTCTTCTGTTGGAGTGCTCATTCACTTGCAGAATAACTTAATGCAGCATTAAAGTATTCTAACAAAATAGTTCTTCCTTGGAACAAATTACTGATCAGTCATGTGATTGCACAGTTGTATACAAGCGCAGTGTTGAGTGGAGGAGTGTGGCAGTAGAAGAAAACCACTTCCACTGGCAGTTCTGTAAACAGAAGTGAAGGGGTGGTCATACTTTGGAGTAAGTCAGAAATGCAGTGTAGTGCGTTCAGAGCCATTTTGGTCCCCCAGAACATTGGTCTCTCTTCCCTGTTTTTCTTACTTCCTTCTGGTTCTGAAAGAGGTCCCTCTTGTTTTCATTTTCTTGATGTCCTCTTTGATCCTGGAAATTAATTAGTGCTTCATCAGTTTACTTAAACAAGAAACTACTATGGAAAGGAGTTGTGTGCATGAGGGTTTGGGTGTGGGCAGTGGACATTAAGACAGGACCAAGTCCTAAATGTTACCAAATTTTCCATATATATTTTTAGATAAACTTCTAGTTCCAGGAAATTAAGTGCAAGTTAATTTATCGAAAAGAGGTAAAGAAAAAAAAATGAAATAAGAATTATAATTTTGAGGTTGCAGAAGATAAAGTACAGAACCTTGTCTAAGCAGTACTTACATAGAAATCCTTCCTGAAAAATTCTGAAAATGGAGAAGTGTGTTTTGATCCCATTAGGTTTATGTATGGGATGGAAGTTTGATGTATTTAACAGAATTGTTGCTTTCCATTTTGTTTTTATTTCCACCCTCTTAAAGCTTATTAGGGTTTGGGTTTTACTCTTGGGAGTTTTTTTGTTGTGTGTGGGAGGATTTTTAGTGTGGGTGGGGGTTTTCTGCTTGGTTTTTTTTGACATCCATAACCATAAATGACTGCTCAAGAAATGATCTCATTAGCAGCAGTAGTCAGACTAGTGGTTTGACTCCTGTAGTATCAGATGCCTGTTATCAAAAGTTTCACATAAATTCTGTAACATGTAAAGAAGGTTGGTGGAAAGATAATCCCAAGCAAACAAAAACATCCCAAAAACAATCTGCATCTGTAATTCAAGTCATTCTCTATAGAAGTCAGTGAAAAGGGAGCTAGTTTGTTTGGATATTCTATTTTTTAAACATTTTCTTGGTCTTGTATTCAAATTTCATTCTGCCTGCCTTGTTTAAGTAGCACAAAAACCGCCTGTAGAGTAGGATAAATCCACTGTTCAGCTTCTGAATATATCCTCCCATAGCTGTCTTGTTTACTGTGGACCCGGGATTATTTTTTCCAGACTTGCACAGTTCAAAAGTTTTGATTGTAAACTCAGAAGTAGTTACATGTGAAATGGAAACCTGTGTGTTAATTTTTCTGTAACCATCTCCTGAAGCCAGATGAGGTCAAGTTTTCTTTCTGTCTGATGTCCTTCTTTTGCTGCAGTTCTGCTATTACTTTTTCTCTCCAGAAGAATTTAAAAGTTTAGTAAATTAATTCTTCTTATTATTATTTTTTTATTATTTTGCTATAGCCAGGATTATGTAGTGATGAGTCTATCCCAAATTTTCTAGGGCTTCAGGGAACATGTGATCATTTATTAAGTCCCTTTTAAATGACACATGTTGTAAATATCTGCCTATGTAGAACTAATACTTGTTCTTGCCCTTTATTTAATCTTAGAGTTGGGAAGTGTCACGATATTATGAGACTTGGCCATTGTTTTCTGGACAATATAGAAACCTATTCTGGTTTTGACTGTGATATTTCCAGTATCTGCTTCTGTGATATTTTTCTGAGTAGATAGCTAGGAGAACAGAAGAATGAGATGGTTTGTTGTAATCCTCTGAGCCTTTTATTGGTGAAAGTGTACACAGTCAAAAAAACATTTGTCAATAGCAGTGCCTTAGCAGGCCGAAACTTTGAACAAAATCTTCTCAATCACAGCCTCATTTCTTTCTCTCCTATTGAAATAATAACCTAAACCAAAATGTGTAAGTGGTCAAAAAACCTGCCTTTTCTTGGAAGGGAGGGGTTTTGGTGGAACTAAGGGCTGTGTCATTATGGGTGAGACTGAACATGATTTTTTAAAAATGAACATCCTACCTTTTTATCATGAAAACTGTTCTATTAGTGGTTTGTGTTTTTTTTGTATTCAGCTGCCATTCAGTGAGAATACTGTAGTACTTTAATGCTTTTATGAATACTCTTGCTCTAATCTTCTCTCCTAGTGAAATGTATGAAAGAGGAATGGTTTCTCTGCCCTATAGGGCGTCTTGCAGATGAATCCTTTCCTATTCTTTTATTAAAGAAACTTGTGAAGTTGGTGAACAAATGTTTGATTTGCATTCTTACTGATAATTTTAGCCACTAGTAATTCTCTAAAAAAGACTACCATGTTGTTCATGGCTCAAAAGACAAGGCCTGATCCTTGGATTGTTTTCTAAACAGTTTTGTCATCTGTATCAATCCTCCAGACTGTGTGGATGATGGCATGTTACATTAACAGTCACTACAGCTGTAGTTATTGTTTTAGGTACTTTCTGTGTCTTTTGTAAAAGGGCAGTCTTAACAGAAATCTAGACTTGGATTACGATTTTTACCTCTTAATTCTGAACCATGTTTTGGAAAAAATTGATTACTGTCATTGTTGAGGAATTTAATTTCAGTTAAGCATTTAAATATGCAAGATTTACTTTTGTTCCTGAGCTAGGTTGGACAGTATGGCAGAACATTATTCTATATGCATTAAGGGAGGGATCCCATCCACTGGTTTAGAATTTGTAGCAAGGAAAAACAGCTTATAAAGTACATGATCAGCAAATATCTAAGTATCTAAAAGTATCAACTTTTTTAAGAAGTTGGTTTTTTATGTTACATGTGTAAGTTTCTGATGTTTTTAACACCAGCTGACATTAGTATATTGAAGTTGTGTTGTCAGGACCACAGGCCTTTTACTACTGCTTAAACTACTGGTAGTTTTCCTTTAGCTTTTTTGAAAATATTGTCCAAGTCTGTTCTTATTTTCTGCCATCATCTTGCTTGATTCCGATTTCTTTGGAGAGCATCTTCTCATTAGGGTCTGTGAGCTAATTTTTTTTTTTTTTTGTTGGTGCACAATGACTAGAAAGGCTCTTCAGGTAGGCTGAAATATGATTTGGTAACAAGATTCTGAGAAACCAGAGCTCAAACCAGGATCTTTAAATAAATATTGCTGATTCTGATATTGTTAATGTTTTTGAAGACATTAGAAAGGCAGATTGCAAATGATGATACATAAATATTTTTTTTACCTTTCAATGCTCTATGTTCAGTGAATATGTAGCTGCAATTGTTTATTCTGCAGATTTTAAATGCAAGAAAAAACTCCCTTATCTTTAAAAACTGGTACAAGTATTTCCTCTGTAAAGGGGTTACTCTGAACTTTGTGTGAAGCTTTTGCTGTTCAAGATGGAGGATTGCTTAATGGAAGTTATAGGACGAGTTGTCTGTATGGAGTTGCTCATGCTATGAACTCCATTGCTGAAATCCACACACAAAAAAGTAAAAGTTTTAAGGGATATAGATAAAAAGTGAAAGATGTTGATGAAAGTTTTATGAAAATTGGCTTGTCAAAGACAAGAAGAATTGGAAGGTTTTCTTGTTACAACTGCTGTCAATTTCATTATTCATATTTGTATGGTTAAAGTAGATCAGTAGAAGCATTCCAAAATCATTTTGCAGCTGAGCTCACCAAACTCCTGGAGCTTTGAATGATACTGTTGATCTTGTTTTTACTTAATTAGCAGGGAATGTTAGGAGTGACTTTGGTAGGTGATTCATTGTATTAACAGAGTAATTAGCACTGGCATGCAAGCTAGTAATATTTCAAGTGCTGTATTTAACTTGGGCAATAAATATATATGTGCCATAGATGTGCCATTTTTGCTAGTGCATTAAGTAAAATTGGTAATTAGTTAAAATTAATGATGCCTAACCATAGGTAATTTACTTCTGAAGTTTGAAAATTGATTACAATTAATAATAATTGGGAAGATTTTTAACAAGTACATTACATGTGATTGGAAAGTATAGTAATTTAATAATACTGTATACTTTACATACTTCTACAGATAGGCAGATTTAGAAACTTACAAAAATAAAAAAAATCTCGGGATGGGAGAAATATGTGGCTATTATTATACAGGTAAATTTTGTCTGCATTGCTATGCTGTGGTAACTCATTGTTCTGAAATCAGTTGGATTTCACTCTAGCCTGTGGTATTTTTACATATTTTTAAGGACTAAATTGAAGTACATTAGTTTTAGGATGCAGCACTGAAGAGGCACTATACCATACTGTAAATGTGTTACCACAGTTGATTAGAAAACTCAGTGCATTTTTAAACAGGTGCAGCCTATGTGCAGATAAACCTGTTAAAAGCTGTAGTTAAATTTTCTTTGCTTCACTGTGTTTTACCTATTTAAGGTCAAATTCCTCTTAAGCAATAGTCTTTGTATTGTATGGTAGTTTCAATATCGGTTGGTCAAGATTTTCATGTGCACCTGCCCATGTCTGGATAAACAGAAAAAAACCCTTATTAACAAAAATGTAATTAACACTGACCACATAATCCAACCTTCAAGGTTAACAAATGTGGGCTTCAGACAACTTCATATTCTATATATATATTGTATTTTTGAGTGTAGTATCTCCTTTCCTTGTTCCTTCAAACATTTTGAATTCCAGATTTTATCTTAAAATTGAACTTCTGAAGCTTTACATACTAAAGCAAATGTCCTGTTCATTTGCTTTCGGAAGCCTGGGAGAGGTCACTGGATCAGACAGCATCTCTCTTCCTGCGTTCCATCTTTTATCAGGGTAGGGTATATACAGGGAAACTTTCTCTAAGGTTAGAACTTTCCAGAAATGAAACCACAGTGGTCTCTGTTACACAATTTGTGATTGTCTGCAGTTTGTTGGTGGTTGGTTGAGGCAGCTGGTAGTGTTCAGTAGCCAGTGCAACATTTTAATATTTCTGTCTGGTCATAATCCACAACTGTAAACTAGATATCTTCAGTTGCATTGCCTTTCCCTTAGTCACTAATTTCCTGTCTGGATACACGTTCTACTAGCTGGTAGCATTAAATTACATATGTTTAGCCAAGGTAAAATGGTGGAAGTGCTTTCTGCATTGAACAGCGCTGAATACTGCAGCTCTCGAGCTTCTTGTCTTCAGTATGCACAAACTGAAAGTTGCCTTTTTTTTTTTTAGGTTGGTTGTTGGTATGTAGTGGCAGTTGTGAAACAGTGGTTTCTGCAGGAAGGATGTTTATTTATATATTATTTCACTACTGCAGATACGCAGGGATATATAGCTAGTGTCTTGTTGTCATTTTTACATTTTTCTTCCCTCTTCTTTTTAGGAACTAATGAGTGAAAGCAGTTTTATATTGTATCCAAAATTTTTTGCCTGTACCCACATATTTACATTTCTGTATTAAGCGATTGTGTGCTTATGAAAAAAGTTTATTGTACAGAAAAATTATGCATCTGAAATAAATGTCTCAGAACTCTTTGGTCATATTTATATATTTCTCAAAAAAAAAGTGCAGAAAAAAACTCCTCTAGGTTGAAATTTTATTAAAATATGTTTTCAAAACCATTTTTTATCAGGAAGTAAGCTGTTCATTCTTTGCTAGTAGTTATGCTGAACTTGAACAGTTTTTTTCTGCAAAAATTGCTTGGTTGCATTGAATATTCATAACTTGAATGATTGAATGGCTTGGACTTACAATATACCTTGTGTAAACAGCAGTTAATTTTGTTGCTTTTTTTGGTATATTTTTTTTCTATTTCTTTGTTTAATAAAATAGGAGTTTCTAACAGAAAATGCCAGGACTTGAGTTGTTCAGATTATGGCCATTTAAAGGCTTGGTCAACCTGTAAGCACTCAATTTCAACAAGTTGATTTATGCTGAATTGAAGGAATTCTGTGCAGCAGGGAAGTGGCTTATGTATCAATTATATTTAAATTGTAGTATCCTATTTGGATGTGAGAATAATGCTTTGAATAGCATTAATAAAGATGAGATCTCATTTAGAAATAGTTGCCTGATGTCACATGGAAACTGAATTTTTCATCTCCGTGGTGGAGAGATGCAGAGGACTTAGATCAGTGCTATGGGTTGCTATAGAACATGAGTTTTTATGGTAGTCTGAATTGAATATAACCATTCCTGTGTTCAGTGGAACTTGGAAGTGCAGGGTTAATGGTTGGACTCAGTCTTAAAGTTCTTCTCCAACTTAAATGTTTCTATGATTCAGGGCTAGGTTTCTAATTTTTGGGGGTTTATATATTTTTTTAAACTACATATTTGCAGCTATAACTTGATTTGCAAATGAACTAACACTGTGTTTTAGTCATTCTCCCAGTGATTTTTAAAATTTTTTCCCCCAAAGTAAATATTGTAGCCTGCTGTTTTCAGTGCATATTTCCATTTGTTAAAGCATTAGCAGCAAAATGTTTGAATTGCATCAGGATTTTCAAATCCAGTGAAGGTCAGCTCCCTCATGAAATAGTTACTTGCCAGTAAGTTTCAAGTTTAACAGGAGTTTCAGCAGTAGTTTATAGTCAGCTTGTGAGATCTCCTCCAACATCCCTTGGCCTCCCTGCCCCTCCAGTTTTCTGAAAAAAAAAAACCCTCAAAAATTTTAAGTGCTGTATAGGGAAGGATCTTTCAGGTTGTTGCTGCTTAGGCATAGACTCTATTTCTACCAAAAGACCTTGTTATTCCTCTAGTACTTTGCTTCCCTTGACTTAGCTTTTAACCTTTATGGACACTGATTCTGCTAATAAAATTGGTTAGAGAATGAGATTATTTTAACAGTAGTTAGATTCGCCTTTCAGTGGCTCTGGACAAGTTGTGTTCCTATGTTGTAAATGTGGTTTTCTATTCCCAAATGCAATTTAATGATGCGTCTTCAGCTGAGAAGTACCATATATAATGACAAATAAGAGACTGCAGTTAGAGGTTTCGTTCAGTGCTGGAATCTCTCAGTAACTCTCCTAAAAGCTAAATTTAATTTGTTCCACAAATGTCTCAAAGTTCACTTGTGTATGTGCATGCATATTTGGTGTATGAGGCACTGGAAGAGGAAATTACTGTTAGGCGATGCTGAATGGATAACCAAAAGTAGAAAAAGTACAAACTTTTTGCATTCAGCAGCTAATGTGTTCATTTCTTCTGTCTTCCAAAACCCATTTTTAAATCTTTGGGCAGAAATTTTACTTTAAGAAGCTGAGCTTCATTTTTTTAATGAATGGTACCAGTTCGGCTTTCCTTGTACAAGAGATGCTTTTGCCAATAACTAATAAACAGCTTTTGTTGTGGTTACTTGCTCTACTGATAAAAAATTCTTTTAGATAATTCCAGAGCATTGAGAATGCTTGTTGCCAGTCCCCCCATCCTTTCCCTCCACCTCCTCTTTTCTGATTGCCATATGTTCTTTCGTGCCTAATTCTTTATTTTTTGTATATATTACTGTAATATATTTATGTGATTTTTTACATAAATGTTTTTACATAGGCACTTGTCTATGTAGATTTTTTTACAGAAAGTAAGGTTGAAAATATAGTGTAGTTGAGGTTTTAAGACAGTGTAAAAAACAAAACTGTGTGTATATATGAATTAAGTTAAAGCTCTTAATTTCTGTATAGGTAAAGATACATGTATTTAGTACAGCAAAATACTTTTTTAAAGCTTGTTCTTTAAACTTACTGGAACAGAAGTTGAAAAACTGTAAAATGCCAGTATTAGGTAGCAGTGCTAATATATGCAAATCAACTGGGTTATACAGTAATTACTAAATTATTGTGTTAAATAATTATTAAAGGAAGATTTAAAATATACATATATATACACACACACACACGTATACTGGCCAGTGATACTTTTACTAGAAATGCTGGGATTACCTAAAGACTATTTTAAATAAGAGCTTTAGTGTAACAAAAAGTAAATTCTTGGACATTATGCTGTGGAAAGGTTAATATGTCAAAATCGTCTATTGAAAACCACACAAAATATAGAACAGCTCTGTCAGTACTGATCTGTGCAGTCATGTTGAATATTTTTCTGGTGATGTAAAATAACAAGAGGTTTCTTAATTTCAGAAAAACATTTAGTTTGAATACTTTTTCACATTCTCATTTTTGATTGGTAATGTTTCGTTTTTTTTGAAACTTGTAATGAATTGAAATGATTCAATTCATTGAATAATTGAAAAGTCAAAGTATGAAGGACAGTATGAAGAATTGAAAGTTGAAGGATTGGACATGTAGTTTCAGTATCACTGCAATTCTTTTGTCCTTTGCAAGTTTGTTTATAGCTTTTTGTTTGTAATGCATTGTCCAGCCTATCACACTTCATCTTGTTTCTTCTGGTTTTGGGGTTGTTTTTTTAAATTATTTTTGTAGAGATATAAATTGAGAGCTAGGGAAGACTGTTGTGCGATGAGCTGCAGGGGAAAAGTAAAAGTACTTTTTCACAAGCTTTGAGATAGTGTTATAATGTATAATTTTGAACAGGTGAAATCTGGCTACCTGGAAGCTCAATCTCACCATGTTTTCTGAAATGGTACAGGTTAGAGTCTTGTGTAGACTTCAGATGCTAGTTCAGTGTGTATTTTTCAAATTTTACTTTTCTGTGTTCCACCAAAATTTGTCTTTCTCTGCAGCAGACCAAAATAAAATACCTACTGTTGCATGGATTCTAGCATTGTCAGTTGGAGACAATGCTAGCTGAATTTTGACCAGTCTTGAATGTTGCTAGTTTTTTTGTTCTTCTGTTTGCTGTAGTAAGGTGGAAAACACTTAGTGTTCTTCAGCGCAAGAACTTTTTAAAAACGTAGTTGGGGAAATTTTTTTTAGAGGAGGGTTGATAGTGGTGGTACAGGGTGTGGGTATAGAGTTACTGCATGACGTGCCTCTAAGTCATCCTGATTTTAATTACTAGGTGATTTCAAATTTTATATTTAGATAAATCTATGTATCTTGCTTATTTGGTAGAAGAAAGGAAAGTCTTATCACTTATTTCACTAATATCTAAATGCATGCTGATTTCCATCACTGATTAATTCATTAATATCATATCTTATCACAGTGTTGTTCTTTAGCTCTTGACCCTGATGTTTACTCTACTGAAATATTTTTAACCAAAGTAAATAATTTTTTTCTGGCCTTCTTTCAAAGGCAAGATTTCTTCCATCCAACTGACTAGCTGCATATCAAGCAAAAGGAACTCAAGCTGGAATTTTGCTGTAATTCTTTACAAGAATTCTGGAGAATATTCTAAATAGTCTTTCTAGTGTTTTGTACAGTGATGCTAATGCTTCCCCAGTTCTATTAGGGAAGTTTATCTGGATCTTCCCCCAATCCCGGCTGTGTTGGCTACATTGTGTTTTAGTTGGTTTTTCCTTTTCTATGAGTGAGCTCATCATTCATACTGGACATTTTCCTACTTTCCTTTGTTGGTTTCAGCTTTTTGTGATGTCAGTCCCCTGGGTCCTCCCCTTTCTCTGCTCTGATCTTCCCCAATGTTAATGATGCTTCCTGTCTTGCTTTGTTACTTCTATATTTTTTGTGTCCAGTTCCTTGGTGCAAGCAGTTCTTAAAAAAAATTCAGGATCTGTTAATGGTTCACCACCATTTTATTTCTTTCAAAAAAATTCTTGGTAGCCACTAACTGTTTTTACTTTAATGTATGTTGGAGTTCTTATGTGAGCCCTTGCTAGACATAATTAATATGTTATTCCATGTTTTTATATGAGATGCTTCATTGAAAGTGAGGTGTAAAGGATTTTCTGTGGTCTTTGTCAGAGGACTAAGTCTTGAACACTGCTTTTCATGAAACTAGCGTTTGTCTGTGGAGAATTTGTTCTGAACTCTTGAATTTCACATAAACCAAATGAGGAGATGGATCACTTAAAATTAATTTCATGTTTATAATTAAAAGCATTTTTTAATAAAGCATTAATAATATCAGTAAACTTTTCAAATAGAGTCTGAATATGTCTTTCAGCCAATGGTAATGACAACAAGAAATTCAAAGGTGATGATAAAATGGATGGGGCTCCTTCTCGTGTTCTTCATATCAGGAAATTGCCTGGGGAAGTGACAGAAACAGAAGTTATTGCTTTAGGTTTACCTTTTGGTAAAGTAACCAACATCCTGATGCTGAAAGGGAAAAACCAGGTAATTAGTTGCTTTCCATTTTTTAATATACTTTGTCTGATTTCAAAATATATTGTTAAAATGCTATTGATGTAAGTCATAAAACAGTAAGTACTAAAGAAAAAAAGAGCTTACGTTCCTTTATTTTTTTTAATTAATTTAGGCAATCTTTTAGTAAATTTTTGGGGGAAATGGGAGAGGGTTGGCAGCTATGTAAAGCAAAAAGTTAGCTGGAAGATAAATATTTATTCCTGCATCTTCACAGATGAATTTTTGCAGCAGCTTAGCAAATAAGGTTGTGTAAAATGAAATTTTCTGAAGACTGTTATTTGTTAAAATGTGTTCTCAAATCCTTGGGTTTTTTATGTTCGGCTAATATGAAGTTTATCTGCTTTGTAAATACTGAAAATGACCTCTTATAATTACAGGCATTTTTGGAACTTGCCACAGAAGAAGCAGCTATCACTATGGTTAATTACTACTCTGCTGTGACACCTCATCTTCGTAACCAACCCATTTATATCCAGTATTCCAATCATAAAGAGCTAAAGACTGATAACACACTTAACCAGGTATATTTACTTTCAGTGGTATTACACATGCAGGTAGTAGAAGAGGCATGGCGTGTGTTCTTCACTCATTTGCTATATGTTTGAATCATTTGGTTTTGTCCACATTCTAATACTCCTGGAGTTTTACCTGTGATTCTTCCATTTTGTGACAAATAAAGGGATTTGCTTTCTGTGTCATCTTTCCTTTACGATAAATTTTCTTAATGTTTCCTTAACGTCAAAAGGCAAAGGTTCTGAAGTGTGTTTTTAATAGTTATTTAAAAGTTCTAAATAACTTTATGGTTTTTGTCGTAGTTTACAGACTGTAGGAGGGTAGAATTAATTTTCTTGTTCTGACACTGGAGATTCCAATGGCAGTTTGAATTCCCCTAGAGGTAATGGCTGATGCCAGTGCCCAAGTGTCAGCACTTTGGATGATCACTCCAGTAGCACTGGTAGCCTCAGCTTGTGATCTGCTTTTTCTGGAGAATAATACCATAATGATCACTCTAGAGACAAATGTATGTAATAACAAAACATCATTT
The DNA here is from genome assembly GCF_001522545.3 of Parus major. Taxonomy (NCBI): domain Eukaryota; kingdom Metazoa; phylum Chordata; class Aves; order Passeriformes; family Paridae; genus Parus; species Parus major. The sequence continues at coordinate 13,399,872 of NC_031777.1, read as the reverse complement.
TGCTCTCTATTTTGCTCCTGCCTCTCCAAGCAAGATTTATTTCACAATAAATACAGAACCATGTGTCTGTTTTAGTAGAATAGGAGAATTAGCAAAAGTTACGTGGTGATCAGTTCATAAAACTATAGAGATAAGAGACTCAAACCTACCAGAAGTCTGATGGTTATTTTAAGATTAATTTCGTAAGTTGCATTTTTGAATCTACAAAAACAGCATCAGTTCCAAATTAGTTACTATTAATTGTGTCCTCTGTTAGGACATGTAAATAATGAAGTTACAGCTGTCGCCTTTGAAAGCAATTTCAGGGTAATCTATTGAAACACATTTTGGTTTAGATCAAGTATAGTGTTGAATTTCCTGTTGGTCTTTCTAAATGGTCTTGTTCCTTAGAATATTTATTTTTTTTTTTTTTTTAAATAGAGATTTCCCACCCCCCCAAATATCAGTTACAAAGAAAAATAAATTCCTTAATTTACCTTTGATAGAGTAGGGGATGAATTCTGTCTTCACTTACAGTGGATGGACATACTTCCTTAAGAAATGTTGTCTTATGTTGTCCTCTGGTTTCTCTGCTGATATTCATCTGGTGTTTCATATGTCCATCTTTTCAATCTATAGGATGTGCTGACTTTTCAGCAGCTGTTATGCTACTGTGCATATTACTACCCCATCTTAGCCTATATTCCAAGTCTTCCAGAACTTAAGTTTTAATTAGAACTAAATAATAGAAATAGTTAGTTGGTAGTAAGCATTCTGGAACTACTATTTCATGAAGCATTCTATAAAATAAAGATGGTTGGATGTTATTTTTTCTGTAAGAAAAAATAAAGATAGTGCAAGGTATTGCTTGTAGTGTAGAATTTTTTTGGATACTCAATACTTAGTGTTCAAGTCAGATTAAAATATTTTCTCATTGACACAAATTCATTTGAAATTGTCTTCTTCTGGGTATTCAGGCAGGAAGATGTGAAGATGTTGGAATGTTAGTATGTGTAACTGGAAAGATAGAATAAAAAAAAGAAGAGAAATGTGCAATTATCGTAGTTAAAAAGAACACAGGAAAAAAGTTACTTAACAAAAGGCTACTTTAAGCACCCAGGCCTTGGCTGGAAAGTTCCATTAAGGTGTGTCACTGTGAACTGCTCAGTGATAGTAGCTTCAGAGGTTATTTTTGCTTATATGCTCAGAATGAGCTGGTTCTGAATAAACAGTTTGGAAAGGGACTATTTTTAATTTTCATTTCAGTTTTATAATTCTATGAAAATTCTTTTCCTTTGAGACATCAGAACATGGAGATGAGCATTTAAACTCTGATAGACAACAAGTATCTCTTACAACTACACTATCAAGACACAGGAGAATTGAGACTAGAATGACTTCTAACTGTGCTTCTTTTTAATCATTGGCCTGTCATAAATGCATGGGTTTAGTCTTTCTGCACAGATATTGCAACATTTAGAAATAAGTGTACTTTGGGTGGTGTATCTGATCTTTTGAAGTTAGTTTCAGTTTTTAAAAAATAAGAAAAAAGTGTTACAAACTACTTAAATATCTTCAAATTGGCTACTTACATATGATGCTAGATGTTATTTTGAACTTGTTTGACAAAATACTCTTGAGAATTTTAATATTTACCTTTGTTTAATCCTGTATTCCTTAATGTATCCACATTAATTTTAATGGAACGAAGTATGATGTATAAGTCTAGATAGTGCTGACAAGGGTCATACATTAAAATTGACTTCACAAGTTGTAGTTCATTGGGTTATACAGTTTAAACTTTTCCAGTCACTGTAAGGACTGATGTTTAGTTGATATGTGCTTATAGAAAGAGTAGGAAATGATTATGCAACTCAGCCAAGTATCTAGCCATCTTTGAAAGTTGTGTGTTTTATACATTAGGCAAAAGAAGTGTAATCAAAAGACATTTTTACACAATTACAGTAATTAATGTTAAATGTAGTGGTAAATTTTGTTTTCCCAACTGATGTTCACCAGGTCTTTCCTGCCCCGCCCCCGCCCCCCCTTGCTTGTGTTTAAAAACAACAAAAAAACTCCCCATATATGCAGAGGATTTTGTTTTTCTTTATGGAACAGAGGGTGGATAAGAGACACCAGTTTGTTTACCTCTCTGGATACTAGTTGCTGACATCTGTTAGTCTTGTGTATTATTTCATTGTGTTAAAACTGAGAAGTTTGGAGGTGTTTAAAATTTTCCCTTCCTATTAAAGTCTTCTACATAATTAAAGTAGCAGTGAAATATTAGCTGAGATAAAACCTTTTGAACATAGGATTAGTACCTCTGCTTTCTGTAGGATTGGGGCTTTTCCTTGGTGGTGGTTTGTGAGTTTTAGTTTTATTTCCTGTAAAGGAAAGAATCTTGAAACCTACAAAATCCTCACTTTCTTTATCCTTATTAGTAGAACAATAAGCTTTCTACTAGTAAGATTGATATTGAAGCCCCTCATTAATGTGACATAAGCATTGATATTTTCATTTTTGTTGGCTCTTCCACAGAGTCAGACTGCATTGCACTTAATGCTGTGTTATGTTTGTAGCTCTGAGTTTTAAATAAGTGGACTGTTCTGTGCTTTTGGAGTTTATTAATATTTCTAATTAATTTCAAGCTATTATTTTGAAATGTTAAGAAAATCTTTCCTGTGTCATATTTTTTTGAAGCGGGCCCAAGCTGTTCTTCAGGCAGTGACGGCTGTGCAGGCATCAAACGCTCCCATCAGTGGGACCACTGTTAGTGAGAGTGCAGTGACTCCAGCTCAGAGTCCAGTACTCAGAATAATTATTGACAACATGTACTATCCAGTAACCCTGGATGTTCTTCATCAGGTAAGTGAAATTTCACTTTAGCTTGTGCTATGATTGGGAGAAACAGCTGTGTAAAACTGTACCATGTTTTTGACAGATATTCTCTAAATTTGGTGCTGTATTGAAGATAATCACATTCACAAAGAATAACCAGTTTCAAGCTTTACTTCAGTTTGGTGATCCAGTAAACGCACAGCAAGCAAAACAAGTAAGTATAGTTCTTTTTTAATGCTAGAGATCTTCCTGTACTCTCAACATTTGTAAAATGCTGATCTGACAGAGTACTGCCATAATAATGCATCATACTCCTCCACCATGTGTGAATTTTTTGAGATCAAAAAAAATAAGTGGAAGTTAACTATATAGTATGTTTTTATACCATGTGAAACCAGTGTTTAATGATAGTACTTATGGATACTGTGTCTAAGCTATTTTAGACATTTGTACGAACAAATATTTTTAGTAAGACTGCACAGAGATGAAATAATATGCGAGACTTCAATAGTGAAAATGTCAACCAGAAGTGAGAATGTAGGATGTCAAGGTGATGCATAATTAATTCACTGTAAGCAGTAAATTTAGTAACCCCATTGGATTGTTGCTGGCAGGTTCTTTTAAGCATCCATACAAAGATGTGATTTGTGGATTAGTTACAGATTTGTGAAAGTATTTAGGTAAAATATCCTTAAAAAAGAAAATATAAACTTATTGGTAATCATAAATGCCCAGAAGAGAGAGTGCAATTTTCTCATGTGACCAGAAGCTTTACAGCAGCAGTGATGGGTGAGCAGGATTTTGCTTTTTTTTTATAGGAAACTCTCCTATCCTGGGTAGGAGAGGCAAGAGCAGGTAGCTGGTTTTATTCATTATAGCAGGAGAGAGCCTGTGGATAAATTATGGCAAAGATCAACAGCATGTCATCTAGACCAGATGGTTTGAATTAATTGAAAGGGATATGTTCACATTTGTGGCAGTAGAAAAGTTGAACCAAAGGGGAAGGTGAGATTTCTATTATTATTATTATTATAATTTTCAAGAGATTAATGGAATAAGTTTATATTTTCAAACCTTCACATGCAGTCTTGAGTCTGAGGAAGGCTGATTAAAATTGATGTGCTGGTTAAGTGTTGCTTGGCAGCATAGCAAGTGCTTATTGCCTGTAGATGACAGACTAGCTGAGAACTTCACAAAAGTGAAAAGCTCACACCTCAGGCTAAGTTGGAAAATTTTCCTCTTAGTAGAGGAAAGATAAAAATGGGCTTAATTTTCTGTTGTAAGGAATGAGGACTGTATTGAAATAAAGACTTTTTTAAATGGTGGAGGGTGATCATTTTTGTCCCTATCACCAAATGAAATACCGGGCATTGAGTAAAGAACTGCAAGATGGTCAAGACAGGGAATCACAAAAAATTAAGCATCTTTTCAAAAAGCAGAGTGTAAGCTTTTATGCTAATGAGAAAAACAAGAGAGAAGAGACTATTTGCAGCTTGATTTATGGTGGTCCACTTTAAGATAATCTACTCCTAAAAAGCAGTCTGGAAATATATGTAGATATGGAACACAATTTAAATTAAGGATGTCCTTTCCAGAGTTGAAACAGTATCAAATATTGGATTGTGCTTCAGACTAGAGAGAGATGCACATATATCACTGTACTACCTAAGAATTTGTGTGGATGGTATGGACCCTGCAAGTTTAAAACAGTGGTACAGAAACTAGATCTTAACCTACAAGTTCTGTAGAAATCAATTGTAGATATTTTGATTTATATTTGAACTATTTGATAAATAGTTGGATGCTATAAGTGTTTGTTACAGAAGGTTGTAATTGTTTGACCTGTCTATGGAAAGACATTTTTCAGTAGTAGATGTTACTGCTGCTTTCAAAGTGCTTTTCTGATGCAAAGTATGACATCAAGTGTTAAATCTTTTGACCTAGCTTTTTGAATCATGTATATTATCAGGCAATTTAATGGAAGAATGATGTCTGCAAAATGGGCTGTAGTGATATGAAAGTTATCAGTATAATTCTAGGAATATATTATAAAAAAGTTAAAAATGAAAGGATGAAGTATGTAGAAGTGTGAAAGAAGTCTAAGAATTTCTTGCTGTTATTAACTTCAGATAAACTTTTGGGATTCTATTGGTATTAAAAAAATCCCAGCATATATTTGTTTCTCTAGTTTCGCATGTTTTGAGTAGGGTACCTGTTCACTTGTAGTATCTTGTGTGTGAATGACTAAACTTCATTGAACAAGTGTCTCTTGTATGTACAGTCATTGTCAGAGTGTTGTTACGGCCTTATTGTCAAATTGAAATGGTCTTACGTTTATAGTTTCATATTTTAACCAATCTGTGTGTAAATACAGAAAATGTTAAGAGTGGTACCAACTGCAGTTGTTGAGGGACGCTAAATTGGGAGAAAGGTTTGATTTCCCCACTGCCCTCTTGAACTAGAGTAAAATACAGTTCTTATGGTTACGCCACTGTGATAAAAAGTGAAGTGCCACCAGAACAAAAACATTTGAAGAAGCAGTCAGGTGATAGGAAAAAAAAATCCCTTCAGTTTAAATATGTTTGGAAGTAGAAGCAGGATGATAGGTGGCTACAGTTAAGTTGCATTGGAGTCAAGATCAAACACATGGTAAAAGAGTAAAAGTTTTCAATTTGTTTTCCATCCAAGTTACTGTAGAAGATAATGGGGAAATTTAATTTTCTGGCCGCCCTCTTCACAGGAAATCAGAATGTGGCCTTAATAGAAATTGAAGACTTATTAAGGAAGTTAAAGAGCAATTTGAAAAACTCAAGTGATGTAAGTACCAAGGAGAGATGCTGTGCATTTCAGAGTTCTGAGAAAACAGTGACACTGACAAGAATGCGCAATATGAAGCCGCTATCCCTGTGGGATCTCTTGCAATTTGAATGAGCAACTAGTGAAAAACCCCATTTTTACTCCACTTGTTTTGTAAGAAATTAATTTCCTGTAAAAGTAGATAGTGGCTCCACCAATACTTTTTTCATCATCACCCTCAGGCTGGATGATTACAGGTTCTTTTGGTGAAGATTGGGAACTTCAGGTTCTGTATGGTGCAGCAGTCTAGTCAGGGGTGGAGACCATAACTGAGGCTGGGCAAGAGTAGAGCACATTGAAGTGCTGTGCTTCTGCTAATAAAGGTTTTGTCTGGAGATACCTGTATGCATATGGAGATCTTCTAAGCATTAAAAATAGCCCATTTTCATCATAAATGGTGAGTACTCTTAGCATAAGCAGCAGACTTAAATATTGGAACACCAGTGGTTTGGTGTACCATGGAGAGATTAGAGTGCTGGTGTTTCTGCCTGAGAAGATGGCCAATTCAGAGCATTGCCTTTGTGCAAATGTACTGAAAGTATTCTTGTCAAATCTTGGATATTAAAATTATTAATGACTCATCTATAGAAAATTAACTGAGGCTCATGTGTAGAGCATGCCAGTCATCTTGACCTAGCATGGGTTAAAAATATAACTAGAGGTTATGTTAACAGTTGGCCAATTGATCCTTCCTTGGCCCACAGGTGATTCAAGGATTCCAGTGAGGTTTGACTGTACATGTCAACTTTCCAGTTGTTTTCCTCGTAACTCCAGGGTAGCTCTGTGCTGGTAGCAGTCTGCAGTCTACTAATCTGCATTGCCCTAAAATATGTAATAGGAACTTCAGGGAGTCATTGCAGAATGGAAGAAAGGACATCTCCAGATAGGAGCTGCAGGGCTATTATCCACTATTACTGTATTAGGCTTTTTGGGACATATATAGTTCTAAGGAGCACAACTTATGCTCAGAAATGAAAAGTATTGCTCAGGTAAACAGGAGAGTGCTGGATTGCATTGTATCAGAAAGCCCAGGAAGTGCAGCAACAGTTCCTTTTCACATAAAATATGTTAATCTTCGAGAACAGAATGTATTTACATACACTTTTTAGCCACAGAAACTTCTTGTATCTAAGAAACTTGTCTCAAAAGAAATTACATTCATTCAGATGCCTATCTGTAGGATACATTTGGGACACATCTCTCCCAAGAGGTACTTACCATATGACCTTCAGTTACTTTGAGGTACTTATTTGAGCTGAAGTATGTTTTGTTAGTGTTGCTACCTCGGGTTTGGAGGTTTTTTATGCCTTTAGCTCTTATGTCCTTCTAAAAATCTTTGGGTTTGTTTTTTGGGTTTTCTGACACAGACAAGATGAAGAATGGTACTCACATTTATAGAAGGTCTCATGATTCTTGATCTCCTTGGTTTGACCTATGTGTGATGTGATATGGTATCACATGTGAAATAAATACTCAAAAGAGAAGTTTCTTAGCAGTAACTACAGTTCTTGGAGATGATGCTTGTATGTACATTAACTAGCAGTGAATGGCTGGTGTCTTTTATTTCAGGATGTCTGAGAGGAACAGTGTTTGAGGGTTTGTTACACATTCCTTTGCTATACAAGTAAGAACTCAGGACACACATTCACATTTGTGACTTCAGATCTGAGCAATTAATCTTGAAAAAAATGCTGGTTGGTGAGAATCTTATTTGCATTGTTAGAGATGGTTGGGGTGAGGGGTTTTTTTGGTTCTGGTGCTTGAATGCTTCCCTAAAGTTTGACTACAGTGCAGATTAACACTACATTTACTAAGAGTGCATCTCCTTCCTTTCTGGTTTGGGATGTTCTTTCAGGCCATCTGTGTCCCAGCTACAAGGAATTTCTCTTGTGCAGTACCTTTTGTATGTACTTTTGTTTGGCAGAAAGAGGAGATTTTGCTGTTTCAGTAGAAATTTTAGTTACTTATATAGCTCCCTTTAAACATTAACTACTCCAGAAACTACAAATACAGATATATCTTGGTTTGCTACATTTTAAGTCTAAAATATTTCTGTTAACTTAGCTACTTTCTGCCAACCACAAGTCAGTATTTCTGCAGATTCCACATAGAGGTGAAGTATGAATCTTGATGGGTGCTGTGATTCTGACAAAGCTAAAGAATACAGCCTTTCTGTCTTGTTCACATCTGTTTTCTTCGTTATGGGAATGGGTGTGCCCTTGCTGGGCAGTAGCATTGTATTTGACAGTAAGTAAACTCTGGTTAGATAATTTGGACCTTCCTCTAATCCATATTTTAATGGATTTTAGAAAGTAGGAAGTCTTCTAAAAGTGATGGCAGATTCTCAATATAAAAACTTTTTTAGGTGTGTTCAAGCGATATTCTTTTCCCAAGTACCAACAGAAGTCTTGGATTCTGTTTTGTCATCATGTATAAAAGAGCTACCAAATGGTGTATGCTGTAATGGTGGTGCCCACTACCACCCCAGCAATACAGAATTAATTAATTAAGCTTGTGTTCTATGAATAAGGACAGTAAATTTTGCTTCTGCAGTATTGTATAAAGCATTTTATAAGCTGAATTTCAAGCTTAGGAGTTTCTCTTTAATTGCTATTTGTTGATGCAATGCTTAGATTTTCTAGTTTCTGTAGGTTTCTTGTCCTATATGTTTTTAGCACTTCCAAGCTATGGCAAAATAATTATATTTATTTAAAAATTCTTTTACATTGACTGCTAATGGTGGTAGTTCTTTTAAGCGAGCCCTGGAGATGTCAGGTGTGATAATATTTTGTGGGGACAGCCTTGCTGGCCCAGGCCTAGCAGAGGGGTTTCTGCAGAATGTTCAGTTTCCAGATGCATGACTGTATGAAAATAGCAGGCACACGAGGTTTGTGCAGTGCTTAGCTCAGAATAGTAAGCCATGCCAGAAACCTGAATGTGTCGACAAGTTCACTGCAGCTAACCCAGCTAACTGCAAGAGCTAGCTCGGGTCCAGAGGTGGTACATTTCAGTCCAACATGGAGTCCAAACATTATTTGTTTTTTCTAGCATATATCTGTATCTATATCTAGTACCTTTATATTTAACATAATGATTTGATTGACTGCTAATTTTTAAGATGAGCTGCATCTTTACTTCCTAGCATTCCCTAAGAAGTTGACTTTGTAACAAAAGTTTCACTATTCTTAAGTCTCTCATATTTAACTGGTAGTGCTTCCAGTGAAAGGAAGATATGTCCGAAATGTAAGTGGACTCAAATCCAGGAATTGACTTGCCTGGTGGATAATGGAGATGGAGAAAACATATACATATATATATGTGTGTGTGTGTGTATGTATATGTTAGATTTTTTTAAAAGTGTTTCTGTGGAGTACTACATGTCATGTTAGTAGGCATTCTTTCAGAAGTACCAATTAATTGTGAAAATGGGATTTCTAAAAAAGAGTATTGGTAACATCAGGTTACCACTTAAAGTTGGTTTTCTCTCAGTTTTGGCACTAATTACCTTTAAGGGGAGAAGGAAAACATGCAGGAATAATGTATATATTATGCCTTAACAGATGGCTGTCTAACATAGTAGTTAAGTCTAGATTTTTCTTTTTTCCTCCGTCGATTTTCCATGTAAGAATCTTGATTTTTTTTTTTCTTTGAGAAATCCATTTGGCAGTATGTCTGAATTTAAGAATTTAAGCTGTGCTGTGGAATGCAGGTTAATTAGTTATATTCAACAGACAAAATTTAAGTTTGACAGTGTTAAAATGTCCCTTGCCACTTTGGTGCATAAAAACAGTTCTAGGTAAGAAGGGAACATTGAGCTTCCTGAAATCATGTTGAGAGATTAGTGCATTTTAATTGGTTTTAAGCTAGACAGTAAGGCAGATCTATACACTGACCTTGTAAAAAATAAAACAATCAAAAACCCCAACCTTGTGCAACCAACTGGTATTGTGTCTTTTAAATAAATTGTGATTTTTTTTATTTTTTTTTTTCAGGCCTTAGATGGTCAAAATATCTATAATGCTTGCTGTACCCTAAGAATTGATTTTTCCAAATTGGTGAATTTGAATGTCAAGTACAACAACGATAAGAGCAGGGACTACACTCGTCCTGACCTTCCATCTGGCGATGGACAGCCAACGCTGGACCCAGCTATTGCGGCAGCATTTGCAAAGGAGACCTCTCTTCTAGGTATGATGTTGACATTCTTCTGTATTGCAAAGGCACTTCATGAAAATACTCATTAATCCTGCTAACAACTTCAATTACAGTAGCGTCCAAAGGCCCATTAAGAGTTCATTCTATATTTTGGTCTGAATTGTAGTGACTTAATTATATTGTCTTTAGAAGTGCAAAAAAAGAATGAAAGCTTGCATGACAAAATGACAAATGCACGAAGTATTAGAAAAAGTCAAGTTAGTTCAGCTTGTATCCCAGAATCTGTCCTTCCCTCTTTCATGTGTTCCTGTCTGTGGCCACCTTGCCCACCTTCCCACCTAGTTTGTAGGAGAGATTTAACACGATTTGCAGGATTTCTTTATGCTAATGGTTATTTGTAATATCAGATTACGAAACTAATATTTTGCTGGTTTCCTTCAAAGAGGAAAGATTATGCTCTTTGCTTAAAATACCCAAACCCTGTGATGCTACCTGAAGTTTCTGTGGATAAAAGAAAAAAAATCTGTAGTTGTACTTCTAGTGCTATGTTATGAATTCTATATATCCTGAACTCAAGCCTTTGAGTTCATCAGAAGTTGATTAAATGCTCTGAGAAAGGTACAGATACATCTGTCTTCTGACTATTACCAAAATAATCAATGCATACTCCTACTCCTGTCAAATTGTTTTTTGGTGAGAACACCTTTCACTCTTTAAAATGTAATAGCACTCAGATATAGAATCATTACTTTTATAAAAGCTGATTTATTATGTTGTGATCATTGTTCTTTCCACTTAGTCTTTTTCTTATGTTTTTTTCTTTCATGATTTCCCATTTTTATTCTGAAGAAAACACAAGAACAACATAGATTTCATAGTTTCTTGTACAGTCTGGGTCAAACTGAAATAAGTTTGAGTTAATGTAGGAAAGAGAGGCCTCTGCTCAGTGTTACAAAAGATAGAAGGCACTTAGTGAATGATGTGAGCCCAGGAAGAGGTAAATATTGTAGCTAGGGCTACTGAATGTTGCACTGTATTTGCTCCTTTTCTGAAATCAGATTACTTGAAGGATACATTTCATATCTAGTTGTAAAGTACACACAAAGCCAATTCCCCCAAATTCCAGAGCACTTGACTTTATATTTCCATTATCATGTGCAGCTACAGCAAAAGTTTTGGGAAGTAAAAAATGCTGTAAGAATCTAAAATCTCAGAAAAAAACTAGCTGAAGTATATTTTCTTTTTTCTCCTTTAACTCCCCATAATTTAAAAATTGAAATCTCTCATTTCATGCTTCGATTGGGAAGGTGGATGAGTGTTCATGTAAAAGTTTGACACCACAGAGATGAGTGCTGTAGGAACACCCTTGAGGCAATTAGTAATTCTTTTGTCAGCCTGTAATGACTAGAAAGTAGACATTGGGGCTGCAGTATGAGTAGTAAGTAGACAAAAGCAAAGTAAAGCTGCTTATTAACGAGACCCACAATATTAGGCACTTAGGAGAGGAGAGAGTAAAGATTCATGAGTTATGAAACAGTGCCAAATGCAGTTACTTCAGTAACACTAGTTCTGACATTTTCCTGAATCCTGAGAAGTTGATTTCTAGTCTCAGGCTTACTAATGTATTTCCTTGTATATAATATTTACAGTGTGCATCAAATTAATAGGTTTAATTTGCTTGGCATGATGAAATCACACTCTGTGGATGCTTGGATGATTGCATTAGTGTGGATATATTTAACCGTGTTTACTGTACTTTCTGCAGTTATCCAAGTGACTTTAGTGGACTTTATGATCTGCTACTTTAGACCTGAAAGTCATTTAGATAATTTTGGTTTTTCTCTGCAAAACTACAGCTTTCTAGCATTTTGATTTTAATTACTCATTATTTCATGTATATTAAAAATAATTTCTAAAAAAACTTACGAATATGATGGTCACAATAACTAGTTAAATATTTTAATTTATACTCCTTGGGTGGACCTCCATATATGCACTTCTTTTCCAAGCCATAGGAAAATAAAAGGTACACAAGCCAAGTGACTTTCATTGCAGCTGTGAAACATTTTCAGAGCATCGGTGAAGTCAGTCATGTTTATTTTGATGAGCAGTGAAGATTTTATATCATGTTGGTTTTTCTTGTGTAAAAACAATCATTGTTTCAAAAGAGACTTAAGGGAGCTGGGTACATTTTCTAACTCTGCTCATGGTCAGTGGGGTGAGCTTGGTATATTGTTAACTCTTCATCCTCTGTCAAATGGGGAGAGTTAGTACAGGGATTTTTTTTTTTTGCTGTTATTGTTCATTTTTTTTCTAGTTGACTTTTTGATTTTTACAGAATTTGAGTTCTACAGCTGAAAAATTTTGCAAAAAGACCCCATGGTACTGTTGGTACCTTAGTCATTAGGATAATTGTCAGAATGGGAATGGTGGTTGTTAGAATATGGAAGAATAGGATTCTCATTCTGGGCTGCTGACTGTGTAAAAACACACAAAATATAAATGATGTAAATGAGATGACAAAGGATAGAAAAATACCAAAAACCAGAATGGATGCTTGTGCATACAATTTATAGCTGCATTTATTCAGGTACTCAAAAGGAGGAGTGTGGGAAGACTTAAAAGTTCAGAGAGTCATGGAGGTTGGCAAACTGATGTTGTTAAATATGGCAGAATGATAACAACAACTTCCTTCCTAATTTTTTCAGTCTTAATGTTTATTTCTTTCTGATTGATACAGAATTTCTTTTTGTAATGTTGATAAAGATGTCTTCATCATATGCTGAGTGTCTGCTGTGCCTAATTCACATGTGATTCTCAGAGGGCATATTTCCCCATGAAAGAGTGGAGCTCCCTTTTGAGTTTAGTGTGCTGTTCTTCCAGTTCTTTTGCATGCTCAAAAGAGTACCATGAGATGGACCATTGGCATTTTTGTAAAAATTCTTGCTGTAGCTGATCTTTTACGTGTATATCATGAGATTGCTGACAGAAAATGAAGTAAGGACTCACTTCTTCCTTTTGCTTAAGTTACACTTCTGTATGCTGCAAACTTGTACAAAACTTGGGTGCAATTTTTGTTGTTGGCTTTCTAAGAGTATCCTGTAATCCATATGTCAAAAGTGAGATTTAGGTTCAACACAATTTTGTGGTGTGAGTTTTAGTGACAGGATGTAAGTCTTTGTCAGTCTTGGCGGTTAAATCTGCACTAATTCTAAACCAGACATATCTCAGTTTCCTTTTGGATGAAGTTAACGCTCCACTTCAGTTGAGGTAACTTTATGATTTACCTCTTGTAGCTTTTTAAGCTGTTAAGCAGAGACGTTAAACTGCTGACTTCCCCAAAACTGTAGGAAGCAGGATGGGAACTAGTCAGTACAAGTAGATGGTGATTACTTGACACAGAGCCACGAAAAGGGTTCATAACGGGTTCATAAACCCAGTTCTCGGTCAGTTTTGCTTACCTGCGTTAAGATGATTATTAGTGCCTGTGGTTTTCATAGAAGTTCATAATATATTTTTAGTATTGCTTCAATTTGCCTACTAAGAAAATGGCATTAGCAATTTGTATTTTGGAAGTCACACAAAAGAATAAGCTGGGAAGAAATAAATAATGTGACATGTTGTATTATAACCTCATTGAGGGAAAGGCCTCAAAAGCCTAGAAAGAAGGTATATAATATTTGTATGTTTTTATTAATAAAAACAAGAACCTGTTATCTGTAGTTGTTGAAAGCTAGAATAAAGCTAGTGACAAAGACTTCTAATACTCGTTGATCATGTTGACAAAGTAGCTAACATTTCTAAATAGTTTCATACAAGTCCTAAACAGTGTGTTACATGGTAACTTATTTATAATAGAAGATCTTATTTTTGTTTATTAGAAAACTTTTAATTGCTTTAATTAGAATGGCAAATCAAAGTGCAGTGGAGACTGTAGACCAAGAGTTCTGTTCCACAGGTATTTGCTGTGGCTTTGTAATTGTCTGACCTTTCCAAAAAATAAGATCTGTGTGTGCTAAGTAATCAGTTAAAAACATATCAATCAAATAGATGATCTAGCCTGCATGCATTGTCAGTCATTCATCTATTACATCCTCACCTGTGATAAAATAAGGTTTTGGAAATCTTTGAGACTATAAACTGGGCAGTATTCAATGAGTGTTAATGTTTTTTGAAAGAAGGAGAAAATTACTAGTGTGTGAAATGAGCTGGTTTCAAATGAATTATTAGAGGCAATTTTTTTTTCTTGTTTTTTACCTCACATATGAAACAGTAGATATAATCTCCCTCCTCTTCCGACCCCAAAAAAGCTACAGATGTCACAGGAAAAAAAACTTTGGATAAGCAACAGCTGTATTTTTCTGAACCACAACAATCTTATGATTTTATATGATTTTATATGAAAACTACTTAAAATAGCAAACACTGATACATGTTACTCACAATTTAGATATTTGTTTAATGTTACAGCTGGAAATGCATTGTTCTGCTTAGGGCTTGCACAGCTTTATCCCTTGCTGTCATTGCTGGCATTCTTTGTTAGCACTTTCTGCTAATGCCCCTTTTTGAGACTCTTGCTGACAATTTAGAAGGATAATAATTGAAAAGACTTTATAGGAATGGTGTTAATTAATCATTGTTTTTTAACTTCTTCAGTGGGACCAATGAATGGCCCTGGGAGAGTCCGATGCTATGAAGAATTTTGCCTTTTAAAATATGAGTTTCTTGGCTGAGCTCTGCTTACTTATGGAAAGAACTATAAAAACTTCATTAGTCTACTTTAGATTCCCTTATTCCAAAGAATGCTGGACTGGCTTAAAGTTTCTAAGGTTAGGGAGAGATGTCTAGTGATACTAGAGGACTGTATATGCTCTAATAAGACCTGGTAGCTTGACATTTTCTAAAACTTAAGTGATTGCTGTTGACCTAGTATAAAATAAGTTGTATTTCATTCAGGTGGGGATCTGTCATGCTGTACTGCCCTTGAAAAGTATTTTGATGTATCAGTGCTCTTTTACTGAACCCTGCATGATGTGCAAATACAGTGTTGATCAAATAAAAAAAAATAAAGCTGTTCCTATATAAACTATGGATAGTGCATATGTATCACAAGAACCTTTCATGAATCCTGGGAGTAGCACACTCAACTCATACCCCACTGACCTGAGCAGACAAAACCAATGTTTCACTGCAGGGTCTGAGTTTCCTTCAAGAAGAAAACATGAAAGCACAGCTGAAGCTTTAGCTGAGGGTAACATGCTTCTTCAGAGAACTGGATTGCTAAAGCCACAGAGCATGTTGAATCTTGAATTTAGAGATTGCCTTCCCACCTCATGCTAAGGTGTGAGAGATGCGTAAACCTCTTCTCGTGGCCTGCTGCACTGTTGGGTATTTAGTCAAGCACCAAGTTGAAATGAGGAATATCTGAAATGATGATGGGAAATAACGATGTAATTATGCAGAGAGCACAATTAGTGTTTATTCTTACTGATTTAATCAACATTTACTTTAGACCATCTTGATAAGCTAGACACTTTTAAGCATTTTGGAGTGCAGTGGAAACAGTTCTACTGCACAATAATGGTTATTTGAATAGAAAGTACTTTTTACACCTCATAACTTTGCAGACTTGATCTGAAAAAAAAATTCCACGTTTCTTTTACTTTAATTTACCAACCCATTTCACAACCCTTTGGATGACTTTCCAGTGGGATTGTCTGCCGTGTAGAGTGGTGTATGCAGCACTAGTACTGATATAGGAACTTTTAAACGACTTGTGTGTGTTTCGTAAAATATGCTTTATTTTAAAATTAGGGCTTCCTGTTGCAGCTGTTCCAGGAGCTCTGAGTCCTTTGGCTATTCCAAATGCTGCTGCTGCAGCTGCAGCTGCTGCTGCTGGCCGTGTGGGAATGCCTGGAGTTTCAGCTGGTGGCAATACAGTCCTCCTGGTTAGCAATTTAAATGAAGAGGTAAGTGAAACAGTTTTACTTTTTTTCCCCCCCCCTCTTTAGTCACACTTCATTTGTTAGTATTTTATAATTTCTTTGCATTTGGCCTCTTATATTTGGATTTTAAGCTCAAAGTATTTTTGCTGTTTTTTTAATAATCCCCAAAGCTTATTTTAAAGCCATTGTTAAATACATTTTTTTTCCTAGGTAGCTAACAACTTAAAATATCCTTTGACAGTCAGCTACCTATTTTTTCTAAGAAAAATTTGGTAACTACTACATGTTTGAATACCAATTATTCTTTCATTTGTAACTGTACTCATGTAAGCTAGAATTTCTGTTTTGTTTCTAATTGTTTGCTGTTTCATTTCATGCTTGTATCTCACATTTTTGAGTCTTAATTTATGTGAACTACTCTAACACATTTTTCTTTGAAGGTTCTCCCAAAGATCTTGACGAGGCACTCTTCCAGTCTCTCTTAGTAATTTTTTTTCTTTGCAGTTACTCATTTGTCTTAAAAAAAAAGTGGTGGCAAAGCATTTTCACCTTAACTGTATCTTTCTTGCTAACTCTGAAATCTAAAGGGATTAATTTAGTTCTTCATTTTTACTGTCCTTTACATTTATTTTGATGGCTGTGAAAGCTGGTATGAAATGTGGGAAGTTTGTATCAGTCTAGCTGTTCCATTTTTAACTGGCCTCTGTCACTGTAAATCATTAAGCTTTTTTTTATCATCTAGTAGTATTTTGTTATCCACAGTCCTGCATGTTAAAATGTTTTAGACCAGAGTGCCATTTTGAAAGATATTTTGCCTGCATTTCATAACCAGCCATGCTTACGCAGTTAAAGTTTAAATTTTAAAATTTCTATTGCATGCTTTTTTTAATTTATTTTCATGTTGAGATGAAATTATGTAGTTTACTCTCGATATGAATGTACTTTACCCATATTTGTCTTGGGTGACTACATTTTACTCAGTTTTTCTCGTACAGTACATAAACCAACCATTTTCTGACCAAATTCCTGCATTTCCTATGTACTGACCTATATTTTATTTTTTTTTGTTCCCCACTTCCTTATTTTTTTTTTCTTCTGCATTGCTGTATTCCCTCCCCCATTTCATCCTTTTCCCTGTGTGTTCAACTTCCCTTTCCTTGTCTTTACCCAAATTCCCATGCCCTTCCCTGTCTTGCCCTTCTCCTCGTCTTTGTCTACGTTCCCTGTCTTCATTCCCTATGTTCATGCTTCTGTGCTTGAACAAAATGTTCCTCGGACCAACTTGCCCCAATTAACCGCCTTGAAACCATGATCCATGACCACCTCACCATTCTGCGGGAACCACCCTTCGTTATGGATGATCTGTTCATCTCCGCTCTTCCTCGACTCTTCTCTCTTCTTGTCTTACGCTGCTTGCTCTTCTCTCCTTCTAAAGATGGTTACGCCCCAAAGTCTGTTTACCCTCTTCGGTATGTTATTGTTAGCACTATACTTTTATTATTGATTTGATTTTGTTTTTATGGTTTTTGTTTGGTTGGTTTTTTTTATTGTTTCACCTTAATTCTTATTTGTAGCTAGCACTTTGGCTTAAAGTTGAATAGTAAATCTTTTGCTATTTTTCTTTTGCTGTTTAAATCTCTCCATGGACACAGATTTTCTTTTAATGCATGCTAATATATTTTGCATGATCTTTAATTTTATATCATTCACATAGCTTTGAGGGTTTATCAGAAATTATTCTTTTCAAAATTCACTATTCAAAATCTTTATCTCCTTTATTCATTTGTGAGTGTGTTGAGTTTGAGTGAGTGATCTTGTTGCTGTCTGAATGTTCCATTGATATGTCAAAATATTTCACTTAGGTGCCTGGCTTTAAAATGAACTTTTTCTTTTGGGTTACTTTTGACTTTAAAAAGGTGTTTATGGTGATGTGCAGCGTGTGAAGATTTTATACAATAAGAAAGATAGTGCTCTTATACAGATGGCTGATGGAAACCAGTCACAGCTGGGTAAGATTAGTTTTCTGTTTATATTCCCATTAGTCCAAGTACTTTGAAATTAGGCTGTGTAAGATCAGGTGAAATAAATGTCTTTTATTTGTCAGTCTGTCTCTTATCCCGGTTATCTACCACATCCAGAATCTTTTTGCACGCATTTGTGTTCCAGAAGGTCTGCACCTAAATGAATGCCCTAAATGAATTCAACAGCTGAATCAAACATGATGATCCCTAAATAAAATTAAATATTGACAAAGAGTCTGCAGACCTAGTTCTTGATTCCGGTCCTTTAGCACACTGCCCCTTTGATTTGCTGAGTGTTTTTCTTCCATGCCTGTGTGATGTACCACAAGCTATTGCAAAGTAGCACTCAATTGAGTAAACTTGTCTTTTTCAGCCATGAGCCATCTTAATGGACAAAAAATGTATGGAAAGATTATTCGGGTTACCCTTTCTAAACATCAGACAGTTCAACTACCTCGAGAGGGACTTGATGACCAAGGGCTGACTAAAGATTTTGGTAATTCACCTTTGCACCGCTTCAAGAAACCTGGTTCAAAAAACTTTCAAAATATATTCCCTCCTTCTGCAACACTTCATCTGTCCAATATTCCGTAAGTGTTCACTGCCAGTAAGCTGATAATAACTATGTGAGTCACAGCACACTGAACTGACTAATGATTTCCTGCTTATGCTTATTTTCTTCCTGTCTGTAGGCCATCAGTAGCAGAAGAGGATCTACGCACATTGTTTGCTAACACTGGAGGCACTGTGAAAGCATTTAAATTTTTTCAGTAAGTAGCTTTTCTGCACATAGCTCTAAACAAAGAGTTTTGCAGCACATGTTAAGAAAAAGTACATATCAGATAGCAAACATCAGGAGCAACCCCGTAGTGTTCAAGTTCCTAATTCCATTATTTTGTTTCAGAAGAGATCACAAGATGGCACTTCTTCAGATGTCAACAGTAGAAGAAGCTATTCAGGCTTTGATTGATCTTCACAATTACAATCTGGGAGAAAGTCACCATCTGAGAGTTTCTTTCTCTAAGTCAACTATTTAAAAAGGCAGATAGAGAATGAAGGTGTATTGCATTGTTTGGTGTTGTCACCTTTTGACTGATCAGGAAAGTGGGGACCAGAGTTTGTCTTCTGTTTTTTTTTTTATTTTTTTCATGCTGTTATCATTCCTTGATTGTTCTAAAAAAGAATAATAAAAAAAGGAAAAAAAAAAGAAAAATAAAAAAGGCAGTGATAATAACTGCTTTTCAACTGTTCAACCATTGTTTAGATAAACCATTGTTTTGTTTAAAAGATTTCAAGTTATTACCACATTTTTTCAACTTAGTTGACGTACGTGCCTTAAAAAGGAAAATTAGTACTGCTGGAATTGCATAAGTAGTAAAAAGCAAATTTGGTTGTCTGGGGCACATTGTTACATGATAATTTAAATATGTTTAGGCAGGGGTGTGTAAAAAGGTTAAGTTTTTGTTTTCTCCTGCTTGATAGATTTCTTTACCTGCTGGCTTGTCACTTATTTTTCTTTTTAATTGGATAAGATGCATTATGCTGAAAGAGTAAAATGATTTTATTTGATTTTTGCTACTTTTTTTGTGTTCTTTTCTAAAAAGGGCCTTTTGTTTTTCATTGTTCTGGTCTAGATTCAGTTATGAATGTAGGCATTAGTTAAAATTAACAAGGTACAGAATATTAATTTCTTAAAGGACAAAAAGTGACTTCTGTGACTTTGAGCCCTATGTGAAAAGCATTGTGGAATCTTAACCTTTTATACACACTCTTGTGGGATGTATCATATAAATGTCAGCACTAAGTAATGTCTTGTTTGTGGCTGAATATTTTTCGTAGATGTTTTTGAAGTTGACATGACTTACGTGCATTTCAATATATATTGCCATCTTTAGTTTGTAATTAAGATATGGAATATGGTTGTGGATTTCTGAGCATGTACAGACTGGTCAAGCTAGTTCAGGAAATGGTGCATGTATTTTTCAATGATGAAGAAAGTTTGCTGCAAATGCTTGCAGGAAATTTTGTGGCAGTTTTCTAAAACTGACAACCAGGTGGGACCAAAGTTTATGTGCCTTTAGTCTTAATTTACCTTGCATTGTAATATTCAGTTTTAATAAATCTCTTCAAAATATTTTGTATTTAAAAATTGATCTGACTTTACTATAAACATGGCTCAGAATCTGCAGATCCAGTTAATTTGAAAGCAGTTCATTGACAGTCTGAACTGTTACCTTGATTCTGTTTAAATGACCAATACTTTTTGAAATTGATGTACTTAGTTTCAAGATTCATAGATTCTGTTATCTATGTAGAAAAAAAAGGTCATGTATATTTTCTATTAGTTGAGTTTTTACATCTCTAGAATTGTAAAATTCAGTATAGTTTGGAAGTGGCACAATTAAAAATTAATTTTCTAACAAAGATGGGAGGTTTGATGGTTGTTTAATTTCATTTTGTGTGTACTCTGCTTACCTCTGTAGCATGCTCAATAAACACTTCTGTAGCTCTGTATTCACCTTTTCTGTCTTTCTCTGCTGCTTTCTATCTCTCCTCTTCTTTGTTTTTCACTTCTACTGTGCTTCCAAATTCATGTTTATTCTCTGCCAGGGTGGGAAAAGCATAATATTAAAAACTACTATGTATGGCTTTTTACCATAAATTTGATCCTGTGAAAAATACCAACTCTTATTTTCAGATAGAAACCCCTTTGCAGGCATATGTGCAAATTAAACATTTCCCACCCTGTTATAACTTACTGCTTTAAAGACATAACTTTTATTGTAGTTTGTTAGCTCTCTCTTTCTATCTTTTTAGTTTTTAAGCAGATTTATGCACTAATAGATCTCTCAGGTTTGCCATGCTCTCTTGCTGCAAGTTTCATCTTTCATTTTTTTGTGTCTGCTAAAGATTTTCTACTAATCATACAGTACACTCATGGGTGAAAGTAACAAAGGATTTCACATGAGATCCACGGACCAAACATGTTTGAGAACAGGATACTTCCCCTTTTCAGAGTCATGGGTTCAAATGAATATTAGAACAGTTTGGGCACTTCAGTAGTTTTCTTTTACATTACTTGGAACTGATTGTTGTGGGGTTTTTTTCCCTTTTGATTAGAAATAGTTGCCATTTAAGAGTAACTGAATGATACTGGAGAATGTGGTAGAAGCTGTCAGCATTCAAATCAAAGAATTTTTCAATGATGTTGAAAGTCAAGTACAGCCACTGTAGATACATTGATGTCAGAATACTTTGTGAACTGATGTCTTCCTTTGGGTGGCTTTCAAATCAGTAAATAGCTTATCAGCTTTTGGAGGTCATGGTATAATGTAGGGGCTTGCATTAGTCTCAATACATCAAGTAAAATGCATTTTATCAGAATTACACCCAATATACAATTTAAGTTATACTCCAGGTATTGCAGTGATCACCCAATCTGAAGTGCTGGTAGAATCCTATTCATCCATACTCAAAACTGGTGAATCAGCATCTTTTCACACCTCAAGCACCCAAACTCACAGATGTGACTATTTCCAATGATTTAAGCAGTAGTTAAGGGTCTGACTGAGCTGATCTGTTACGTTTTTCATCTGTACAATATGATGTCCCATATTTTTCTAAAATAAAAGTGTGTCAGATTTCCTTTTGTGTATCAGAATGTGCTTGTGTGTTTCAGCTAGAAATGTGACTTGAAATTTACCATTCTGTGTGTTCAGCTTGTGCTGAATTATTTCCACTCTAAAACGTGTATCAGATAGCATACAGTAACTGCCATATGTGTAATTTTGAAATAACTGTTAACATCTGCACTGTCTGATTGTGTACAAATATAGGGGTTTATAAAAGGGTAACTTAATTCTTGCCAGGCTTATTTCCTTAAAAAGAAGTTTCTATACTTTTCTCATTTTGAAAATTTCTGTGGCAAAAACCTCAAGGGAAAGAATATATATTGGGTTTGACTTGTTATAAGTTCAGCAGCTTTTATTATGAGGTTATATTTATATCAGCCAAAATTAAAAGTAATGACAGTCATAATTGTCATGAAAGCATTTTTTATTAATCTGAAGAAAATCTCCGTTCAGTTACAGATACTTAGTCTTTAAAGTGATTTAGTCATGTCCTAACTCCTAGAACTTTCAAAAAACTTGTTTTTCATGACATGGTACTGCATTTTGTATAGTAATTTGTACATTTTTGTTGTTATAAAATGTAAATAAGTTTCTGTATTTTTAGCTCTTCAGAATGTGAAAAGCATCACTTTTATTAAAATTTTACTAAAAATAAGATTCATGAATAACTTCTTACACTCCATGGAATGTGAGTTTTCAGATTGTTAGTAAAACTTTACCATGGGCACAGTGATTCTCCAAACTCAGTTTCAGATTTTTAAAATAATTCTGGTATTTTGTCAGAGGGCAGTTGCTGGGTTTTTTTTCTTTGTAAATTGTTACATTTTTCTCTGGTGGATCAGTGTTGGAGAAGTCTGGTTGGAGAAGCACAAAATGATTCTTTGATCAGATAATATCCAGTGGCAAATACAGTATCTAAATGAAATAAACCAAAGCCTTATAGCATTCTAACTTGAAATTGGGGGAAAATCTCAAAGCTAGGTGAATACACTTAGAAGTATTTCTGTATATTGTGATTTAACTTGTTACAAAAGGCTCCTTTGCCCTGCAGGAATTAGAATTCATACAACTATTTGTAGCTTGCCATTTTTAATGTTTTACATTCAGAATTAGTTTTATAAGCCATCTTACAAAAACAGTTTCTTCAATTCATAAGTTTCCTTATGTTTTCCAGTGTCAAGATTAATCAGATCCTACTATCTGCAGGATTTAAGGCACTGTGATTTCAAACTCTAGTTTACTCCAGATAATTGGCCTAATTCTGTGCTTCTGTCAAAACTCTAGAAAAAAGAATTGTGGTTTTTTTTCTGCCACCAGGAATATAAATCCACCAGTCCCATCTCAAGAAATGGTTTTCCCAGTATCAAGTGTGTTACAGTGAACAAAACTGCTCAAAAGGTTTGGTTGTGTTTGGTAGGGATAAGGCAGAAGTCCTTGTTCTGTTCCAGATGCTGAGACAACGTGAAATTCAGTTTTGCTGAGGTGAACAAATTTACTTTTAAATTATTAGGCAGAATGCCCCATGTCTTGTAGTCCAAGTATGTGTAGAAAAGGATATGCACACACATATATCTATATATTATGACATCTGCAATATTTTTTATCGTCCTGGTTTCTTCTTCTGGGGAGCTGAGCAGCTGCAGCCTGCTAGTGTGGTTCCAGCCACAGAGGATAAGAAAGAACTGTTTTTCTGAAACTATAGGATTTAGCATGATATTTTCTGATTAATGGACCTTGGTAAAGTTAGTCAGTCGGTAGACTGCAGTAATCTTAACTATAGAGAACGATAAACCATTAATTATTCTGTTAATGGATTGGCTTGCTAGAGCCAGTGACAAAGTTCCTGCCTTACGGTGCAATTACGGGCCATAATACTACAGCTTTAAAGAATTTCTTCACCTTGTTTTTTCCTTTAATGTATGAATTTGTGATACTAATATCACATAATCTGAGTATTTTGAGGTTTTTGAAATTTTCTGCTGTGCATGTGTTTGGTCTTCAGGATGAGATTGGTGAGTTCCTGCTTCACCTTAAAAAAATTTAGAGCTTGCTGTATCTGTTGCTGTTCTCAGAGTTGAGTGAATTTTCTTCTGATCAACAAACTAAATTTGGAAGAGCGTTGCATTGCTTTGTTTTCTTCCTTTTCAAAGTTTACAGCATGTGATGTTTAAAATCTATTCTTTCTTGATTAATTCTGCAGGCAGGCAGCAAAGGAAAAGTGAAGAACTTTTCTTCCTTGGGAAAAATGTGAATTAAATACAGATTGACTTGAATGTCTCAAAAAACTTAGCTGAAAATAGCACTCCTGTTATGGAAACGAGTTCTGCATGTTTTATGAGTTTTAGCCCAGTTTCATTAGGAAATGAGGCGTGTGTAATTGCAGCATCTCTGTGTGAATGTGCTGTTCCCGATAACTCCTGTCTGTTCCTTGTCACTCCTGTACCCTTTGGTTGGCTTCCTGTCAGGCAGAGGGGATGAAGGTCTCCAGAAGTAAGGCATTTCTGTTTCTATCCTCGTGATTAGTTGGCTTGGTAGGTCAAAGTCCTTACTTTCAGTGCTATGGGCAAAGGAAGGAGATGACCTGGTGCCTTGTCTTTTGCTGGGAGTTCTCAAGCAGGCACAGACACAGTTCTCTCAATGGGCAGCAGCTTGTGAGGTAGCAAATGTGGTGGGGCCTGGGGATACTGGCTACAGGACATGAGAAGTGAAAGGGAAGGGATATTTTGCAGGAGGAGCAGAGTATTGTTTTCAGTTGTTTCATGCATAAGCATGTGAAAAATTAACAAGGTGAGATATGTTCATGAGACATATTCATGGCTGAATAATTCTGTTAGGGGTATTTTACAAACTAGTCTGAAGAAAAATAGTGCAGCCTGTGAGGTAAATGTGATGTATTTTCAGCTCAACAGGTGCAGGGCTGTCAGAGCTTAGCACTTGCATGCAGACTGCTGTGGAAGCTGGTTTTCCTAGGATGAGTACTTACCATCCCTGGAAGTCAGCAAGACTGAGAGCCTGAAGCCTCTAGCCCTAGGTTAGGCTACATGTCAGCGTAGTTTAGGATGATTGACACTGATGGCTGGCCAAAGATCTAGCTAAGGGGAGCTAGTGGGATCCAGGAAGAGATTAGTTAGAGCAGTCATCAAGTGACACGGGAGACTGGCATTTTTTGATGAAAAATATAAACTGTGAAATTCCTGACTGTCTGTACTCCATGGCAGGGTACAGCAGTGTCCTTTGGGCTAACCCAGTTCCCCCTAGTTCTTAAAGCCTGGGGCTTATCTCTGACAGCATCACCACTCTTTGAAGGTCCAGTTCTGCAGCTGAAATCATACTGGACGAGTCTGTTCTTTTCTGAAGCAAGAAAGGTTTCTTGGCAGCTGCATCTGACAAGCACCAGTGATTTGTTTTGTGTGGTGGGACATTGGCCTTTCCACTTTAAAACACTGCCAATCCTCGGCTAGTAAAGGGTCCTGGCGCTATGTCAACAAAATACTCCTTTCATCGTGCTGTTCTTTGTTGTCTAAACATTAACCTTCAGGTATTAGATAATTGGAGTAAACTTTCTGTGAACAACATTTATCTTTCAAAATGAGGGAGCTTTTCCTTTTTTCCCTCTTTTTAGAGAGAGGGAGATTTTCCTGTTGATTATAGAAAATAAACTAGAGGTTGCCATTTTCCAGTTCTTAAACAAATTTTTGGTGGCCTTAAACCATTTTGATCAGAAGCGTGTCTAACTGGTTTAAAATGATGGCAGAAGTCCCACAACTTCCTTAGTCTGTATCCCTGCTTTGCCATGCTGACTCCTAGACTTCAGGGAAAAAATAATCTTGACCTAGATATTTTGCTGCGATTTAAAAGTCTGCTTTGGTTTTTAGAAAGTGGTCATTTTCAAGTTCCTCTTAGATGGAGCTAAACCTCATCTTCTTTCAAGTGTAGTTAGATCAAAATACATGGTTAATAGTACATAACCTTTTCCTATTGGCTCTTCACTCAAAATAATTCTTGTGTTTGTGGTGCCATCCTGTTACAATTGAAAAAGTTCTTTTAATTAGAGGATGGGAACACTAAGCACTTCTGCATTGCTGTAGGTGGACTCAGAATAGTTTTTTTTCCTGCAGGTGGCATATACCTTGTTTGAGTACGTTTACAGTAAGTTTTGGTGCAACAGGGGATGTGCTGTCAGTTGTGGCAATAGAAGAATTGCCACATCACCACCCATTATCATTGGCAAGTGACTGGAGTTGTTCAGCAAAACTGAAGTCTACAGAGTGCAAGTGATCTTGCTAACATATCAATATTAACATTTATTTGCAATTTTTTTAAGGATACCTGGAGATCTTTAAAAGTAGTTCACTTTTCAAAGCAAACAGGTAAAGTATGTGAACTTTTTTCAGAGGACTGCAGACTGTTGGTTTGTACATGCTATGATCTATAAATTTTACACAGATCTTCTGAATAAGTTGCCCTAAGGAAGGGATTCCACATTTCATTTCATTTCTAATTCCAGCTTTTGTAGGTTTTGAGCCAGTTGAAGACTTGGATTTTTGCTGATCTGAAATAATACACCCTTTCTTTTTCAGTCCACAGCAGCCTCCTCAATTTCTAAAGATGGGAATTCTGTAAAACATAGCTTTTTTCCAGGGTGATTTTAAACAATGTGCATAATGTATTCCTGCATAGCTAAACAAAGGTCCAAAGATTCTTCCTATGCTGGGAGCAGTTATCCAGATGCCTTCTGGGCTTAGAACTGCTTGATAAGCTTCCAGACATATTTACTATAAAGGAAATATGTTGTACTGGTGTACCAGGACAGTAGTACAAACCCTAAACTTCCCTCAGTGAACCATCACACTTGAAGCAAAACCTGGTTATCTGCTGCAGCTGTTAGGTTCCTGGGAATTCAGGCCTTGCAGATCCAGTGTTTGTAGGACTCTTCAGCACTTCTGAGATCTTTAGGTAACACTAGCAGGTTGCATCCATGATTTCAGAACTTTTGGGGTGAGTAGTGTAGAGTGAGATAAGGGCTATCTGCACTTCAGGCTCTTGGATTAAGACACAATATCCCTAGAAAAATCTGGAAACCCTTCATCTGTTTTGAGAAAATTCTGTCATAAGAAAGTTACATTAATTTCAACTTCACTTAGTATTTAGCAACCTGCTTGAACCCTGAGTAACCAACATCCTTGTAACACTCAGAGAGAAGCTCTTAAAATGCTTCATTTTTTCAAAAAATATTTTTTGAACTTAATGTTATGCTCTGAATAATGCTTTTGTAATTAAAAAGTTACATTTTTCAGACCCCTACTTTGTATTTCTGTAGTAAATGATACTTACATTTATGTTAGTAGAATTTAACAATAGTCAATGTAGCAGTTGTTGAACTTGCAGAAGGATTACCACTTGGAACAATAGGCATTAGTTTTCTGTGCTGGAAAAAACGAGTCCAGGCTTCTAGCATTTAGAAGGTGGTATCTAGGCAACTGCTACTGAATGCCAAGATCCTCTCTAGTGCAGACATCTGCCCTGCCAAAACCATGTTCCTTAGGGAGAAGAGAAAGTTCATCCAGATGTAGTGACTGAGTATGCAAAGAAAATGAAATTGAGAACAAATCCTGTAAATACTGAATTGCTACACAAGAACTTCAACTCCCTAGAGATGAGACAAGTAGCCAAAGCTTCCTCTGCACACCATGGGAAAGGTGGCTACTTAAAGGCATGTGGCCTGAAGTTGTACTCTCTCAGTTTCAGCCTATATCCTTGCACTCCTTTATATAAAACTGCTTTTTTCTTCCTTTTCCAATTCCAAAAATGAATTTGCAAGTTTTTGAGTTGCAATGTTTTAAGGTTATTTTGAATCTGTCAAGCAGCACTGTGCAGATGAGCTGTGTGTCACTGTGGCACCAGGTGTGATTCACTTAAAACTGGAAATCATGTAAGACACTGAAAGTAGTTGAGACTTCATTTTTATGGATTAATTGCCACAAATAGAGCTCTGATCTTTGGGCTGCCTTAATCTGTAGTACGAAACTTCCTGTTGAGTAAGTATGTTGCCTTTCTCTGTCAGGGAACAGAATATACCTGTTTGCCACCACTTTATTGTTCAGAGAGATTAACAACTCCTTCTACTGATAAAGAGCTGGTGTTTTAAACTGGTTGATTTATATGAGTTATCAGTTTTGTTACAGACTTCCTTACTCTTCTGTGTTTGGCAATTTTGGAAGTGTTAAAGTGTCAGAATATCTTACACTTGTTAGCATTTAAGCACCTTCTTTTGCAATCATTTCAAGCAGTAAGGAAGATGGAACAGTTACCAGTTTCAAATATTTTGGATGTCAGCTTTGTTCCAAGTTTGATTTTAAGATACTTAATGCTTGTAAAATTGCAGCTGGATTTTTAAAGTCTAACATGTACAGCTGCCTCATTCCTTGTACAGAATGCGATGAAAGATTTAACTACATACAATAGACACAAAAACTTTAAATATATTGCTACTAATAATGTAACCTATTTCTCTCTCCTATCCCTTTGTTAACATGGCTGTCAAGGATGGGAGTTGTTCCAAATGCTCCTCTTGCACTGCAAGAAGTAGCCAGGAATTGTTCAGGAGGTGCTTTCACTTTACAGTTGGGCTGTTCTTAAGGCTTGCTGCTATTCAAGAGATTAGTTCTGCTCCTGCCATTCTTGTTTGGGATCTTCTGCCAGCTCTGATGCCTGTCTTCTTGCCCTTCATCTGCGTGATTCAGCCTGCTAAACTGACAGCATCCCTACCAAAAAAGTCAAACTTCTGACTTGTCTTCTCCCTCTCCCCTTTTTGGTAATAGTTTTTGCCCTTTGGTGGACTGAACCTGGTCACTCAATGGTTACAGAAATACTGAAGGATATGGAGAATACTCTTGGAAGGAGGGAGGAAAAAAACCTCTGCCTGCTTCAACAGAAGTCAAATATCAGCTAAAATGTAACAAAATCTCATATTTAGAACGCTTTATGTTGATACAGTTAAAGTCCTAAAGGCTGGAACCATCACAGATTTTAGATAGAGGTGGAAATACTGAGTTACTCTAGGACTTACTAGGAATCTCACCATGCCCATATGAATCTCTTTAGTTTCTAGACATTAATAATTACTAAAATGCTCTATATTACACAGACTTGTAACATAAATTAACATAATAAACACATCACTTTAAAATGGCATCTTATGAAATGCTCTGCCACACACTGCCAAGTAAGTGGATTGCATCAGCTTCATGGGCTATGTGAAATGTTTTGCTTAAGTAATGTCATTTAACTTCTTAGTGTTTTTCCTTCAGTAAAAAAGTAAAAAAAATACTTGTGATTATGGATTTATGATCTCTGGGATGCTGCTTATTTTGCCTGGGGTTTTTGGGGGGTTGTGATTTTTTCCCCTACTTTTGCCTATCATGCCTCTTTTGTTGTGTTTCTGTCATTGCTGCTTTAGGTCCAAGCAAGATTCATTGGGTGTAGTGCTTTTGAAGTCTCTGGTTATTATCTGGGTGGGATTTTCCTGCTCTGTTTCTTCTCTTTTGAAACAGTGTGTTAGTTCCTTCTTAATCGTGCTAAGAATTATGTTAGCTTCTAAATGATGGAAGGGGACTGACATTTGTGCCCTAAGTTTCTTAAAGCAAAGCTTCTCTTTGACTTGGAGGTGTCAGAAATGTTGTAAGGGCTGTAAGAATTATCAAATAAACACTTCTGATTGTTGCCCCATCACTGTAGTGTAAGAGGAGAAAGACAAAAAAAAATGGTGCTTCATGAGCCAGGGTTTTACTGCTTTATGGTGACAGATAATGGTAATATTTACTACTTATGAGCCATGCACATAAATCTACATATTTATGTAGTAATGAATACAGTAAAATATTGTGGCATTTCTACTTAGAACATAATTGCCATGTATATTAACACAGATCTGGATGTCATAGAAAGTGAGCCAAAAATAAAGCTGTTTTACCAAATTGATTCAGTACTATAGGAATATTTTAAGAAGCTGTAATAAAGGAGGTACTTGAGAAATAGACTGAAATATTTCTGTTTATATGTAATGACAATGTAAAGGTGATAAGCAGTGTCATTCTTACAGCTGATTACATGCTGCAAAGGTAGCTGTAGATTAGTTCCTGTACTAAATTTCTGAAGTGTATTAATAGCTCTGTTCTTATAGTCAAAGCAGATTGAAAACTGAATTAAAAAAAGAAAAAGTTCTGCTAGACTTGGCTTACTATTTTCTAAAACTTTGCACCACTTTTCCCCCTTGCTCTATCCTGTCTTCTTTTCCACTTTCCACTTATCTCAGCCTAGACAGGTCTCAGACCAGACCTTAAATTAAATTAACAGTTTTCTGTTCTGTACCTTAACACCTGCCTGTCATCACACCACCTGCCCCATGTTTGGAGCATTTGCATTTTTACATTGATTGGTTATGAAAGCTGCTCTCCTGATCTGTTCTTCATCCAGTATTGCATGTTTGTACCTTATTCCTCTGATGTTGCTGCCTCTTTGTCCTCTGTGCACCACCTTTCCCCTGTGAATGATCCCCATGCTCTTGCTTTGGGCACCATTTGCTTGTTGGAGGTGTAATTGTGGCAAACCTAGCACCCAAATAAATGCTGTTGTTGGCCCTCTGCAGGTGTGAGCACGCTGGCAACTTGAGTCTGGGAGCAGTTTCAGGAACTCCTTGTCTTCTCCAGCCACAGCTGACCTTGGGAGGATTTAATGATTCTTAACCTGAGCAAGAGAGCACTGCCTTGGGATGTACCATCTTCATCTTTTACACCCTGTGTGTGGAGCATTGGCCCATGGGACCTCATCTGCAAGTGCATCAGGAACTGTGCAGTGGGGGGCTTGAGCAAGACCTGTTGTCTGTTCAGAACATCACAAGATTTACCAGCAAGATGTCCAGGTAATGGTGACAGTCTTCATGCTGAAATGAGCGGTGGGAATGTTGAGGATGTGTTTTCTATGGAGGTATATACAGGCTGAAATCAGACTTGAAATCTTGCTGGATAGTTACAATGGTGATAGCGGTGCTCCTAAACACATGCCAGAGTTTTCAATTTTATTAATGTGGAAAGCCAAATGAGGGGTTTTTTTAGGGTTCTGGCCCAGTCCCATCTGAATGGGCCTGTTTTTCAGGCAAGATATCTATGGGATGTGGCAGAATTGCTGGCTAGTTTGGGTTTTTTAGATCACAAAATCTACTGCTATACTAAAGCAAGGGCTAGTAATGAGAAAGGATCAATTGACAGGAGAAGGGGTGATTGCTAGTGTTGAGCAGGGAAAATGTTCGTGCTGCTCTTGGGGTTTTCTTAAAACAGTTTCTTTCAGCATGTTCTTTAATGACCTTGAAGGTGAGGTTAATTTGATATTGATCAGATTAACAAATGTAAAATCTGGTAAATAAAAGCAATTAATTGAAAATAGTGAAGAGGTTGAATAAAAGTAAGGAGAGCTTTAACATTTGGAAGAACAAGAAGCTACAGAACTGCTGATGTTCCTGAAGTTATGCACGAACTTGTGACCCCTTGTTACTTGCTAGAGAGAACTTTGATTTGAGGGGCACCTTGTGCTTCAGCATTTGATGCTGTTCACATGGAACCAACCACTGAAGCTTAGCAGAAAATAAGGTCTTGTCTCTGAAGATTTCTAGTCTGATTGCAAGCACCCAGACTTTCTTCAGAGGCTTATATTTAATTAGTCCTAATATGGCCCAGGGAAGATTTTAAGCTTGCTGTCCATGAAGTACTGCGCTACTGAGTCATGTTTATGTTATTGAAAGAGGTAGGAGGATGTTGAGATTTAACGTTTCTGAGCCTTGGCTATGGACTTGGGGGTCAGGCACATGAGTATCCCTGTATTTAGTATTAGTGTTGGTCCTTGTCTCTGACCTTCATGGCAAATATTCTGCCTTCTTGCTGAAGGTGTGCAGTGTGAGTACAAGATATGGGACACCTGCACATCCTCATTTCCTTGATTCATGCAAATCCTGATTCATTCCTGATGAGCACATCTTTCCACAGATGCTGACAGGTCGTGAGAGTACCTAGCAGCACACCCCGTGTGCTCAGAATTCATGATCCTCGTCTCTTCCAAAGCAAACCCTGCAGTCTGTTCTTTAGAGCACCTTGTGTTCCGGGAGGTGCTGGGCTTTATGGAAAGTTTCACAGTCCTGGCAGGGAGGCTCCAGTTTGCATTGTGCACTAATATCTTTTGTAGAGGCTTTAGGCAGATGCTTTTTCCTGCCGTTGCTACTTATTCTGTCCTCTACATATAAATGAGAAGACGTGAGAAAATCAGCAAATGAGCCCAGGCCGTTGCTTTCATGCAGTGGGCAGAGAGAGAAAATGAAGTATTGTTAACTGCCTACCTCACTGCCTCCTCCAGCCCATTCTCATCCCATGAGTCCACTGAAAAAGCCTTTCACATTTCTGTACTAGAAATAACATTAGCAGGGAAAAAAACCCAGCCACACTACACTCCACACACTGCAGCTGTATCATCTTTTCCCAGGTGCCCGTGTTGCTTTTAAGAAAAATAATAGAAACACTAGTGGGGAAAGACAGAGCACAAACAATTCCCACTCTTCCCCTTGAAGTGAGCAGTTTAAAAATGGGCTTGTTTTGTTAGAATTCAGGGTAAATGCTTTTCAATAGATGAGAGATACTTTTGCTCTGTTCCAATGGACTCCACCAAATCAACCTCCCACTCAATTCAATTAATTCCCTTCCCCCTGTGTGTAAGGAACAAGGTTTGGATATAAAAACGCTAAATGTAAGATTAAAACGTCTACAGAGATGATCAGAAGGGAGTCTATTTTAATAACCCTCTCAGATTGCTGTGCATGAGATGTGGAAGTAAGAGGCTTAATCTCAGTGCAGTGCCTTTACAATTATAATCAGAATTGAGCTGAGTATTGGTCAATAGGAAATTTGCTCCTCAGGGTAGGGAGAGGACTGTAACAAGAATTAAGTCTCAGGATGTTAGTGAAGGAAACCATCTGAAAAGAATAATCAACTGCAATGGTATGGATCTCAGGTTCACAGAAAGAATTGTTCAAAATTAAACAAAAACTCAAAGCAAGAAACAGCAGAAAATTCACAGAGGCTTAGATGATCATTGTGCAAGCAGGAAAGAAACACAGGTTCCAAGTGTTTGATGCTTTCCTTTGGTGATTTTTTGCTTTAAGATATTTACAGCTGGTGTCAGTGTAAAAAGGAAGAAGTTATTCACTCTTTCCTTATGCTTATGTCTAAGATTGGTTCCTATAAATCAGTGCAGAGTATATGAAAATTGTCATTCCTTTAGGCAGGTCATGAGCTGGGAAACATAAAAGATGCCACTTGAAAACACCATTCTGTGGGTGCCTACCTCTTTATTTACTAAGATGTAAATTTAATTTCTTGGGGTTTTTGCTGCCCTCTCAGTAGGCTCTATACCCAAAGAAAAGAAAATATGTTAATGATACAATTAGGAGTTTTACCAAAAGACATTTGGGTTTATTCTTTGTTCTTGGGGTTTCTCAGGACTCTTTTCTCAGCCCCATGCTCTTCAACCTCTCAATTTATGACTTGGACACAGGGCTGGAAGGCAGGGACAGAGAGCACACAGATGTGTTCACAGATACAAAACTGGGAGGAGCTGTTGACTCCCTGGAAGGCAGGAAGCCCTGCAGAGAGAGGGCTGGGCAATCACCAGCTCTAGGGAGTTCCACAAGGGAAAGTGCAGGGTTCGGCACCTGGGATGGGCCAACCCTGGATGTACAGACAGACTGGGGAATGAGAGGCTGGAGAGCAGTGCTGCAGAAAGGGACCTGGGCTCCTGGTCAGGGGAAAGGTGAAGGTGAGACAGCCCTGGCAGCCAGGAGGGACATCCCTGTCCTGGGGGCACCAGGCCCAGCATCGCCAGCTGGGCGAGGGAGGGGATGGTCCCGCTCTGCTCTGCACCGGGGCGGCCTCACCTCCAGGGCTGGGCCAGTTTTGGGTGCCACAATATAAAACTGACACTGAGCTGTTGGAGAGGGTCCAAAGGAGGGGAACAAGGATGGTGAAGGGTCTGGAAGGGAAGCTGTGTGAGGAGTGCCTGGAGGAGACTGAGGGGAGACCTCACTGCAGTTACAGCTTCCAGTGAGGGGAAGAGGAGGGGCAGGCACTGATCTCTGCTCTGGGGTGACAGTGACAGGACCCAGGGAATGGCCTGAAGTCATACCAGGGAAGGTTTCAGTTGGATATCAGGAAAAGGTTCTTCCCCCAGAGGGTGTTTGGGCACTGGAACAGGCTCCCCAGGGCAGTGGTCACTTCACCAGCCTGGCAGAGGTCAAGAAGCTGTTGGATAACACTCTCAGGCACTCTTGGGGATGGTGCTGTGCTGGGCCAGGAGTTGGACTTGATCTTGTGCATCCCTTCCAACTCAGCACATTCTATAATTCATACCATGGTTTTAGCAAAAGGCACTTGGCAAAAAAAAAGAAAATCTGAAATTACAGTATATTCATGAGAATGTTTGCATTTTTTCAGGTTCTGACCATCTATAGTAATTTAGCATTTCAAATTTTCTTGTCAGTGTGTAAATATTAACAAGTCAGGATGCTTTTTGTGCCAAGGCAGTTTTCTGTGAGGGTAAGCTATTGCCTCAATCCTTTTTAAATCTGAAGATTTTCTAATACCAGTCACTAATCACAATTGTTAGTCCTCTGTTATTTAAATAGTGCAGTAGAGGTGTCCATTTCTTATCCAGAAGAAGTAGAATGTACAGTGTGGAGTTTCCTTCAGTCAAATCTTAGTCACATGATATGATACTTGAAATTACCACTTCAATTTAAAAGTGAATCTTGTTTCAAAGAGCTGACAGTTATTATGTCTTTTCAATATATTTATCACTGCTTCTGAATAATGAAGTTACAGGACTCAAAGAAGTGGGATCAGGCCTCATCTTTGAAAACTGTCCCTGTTGGGGAGCAGTCTGGCAAGGCCAACAGCAGCCAGGTAACCCTGTCAGTCATACCACATCAGGCTGGGATTGCCTAGGAAAATATGTCAGAAATACCAGCCTGGGGCACAGAAATCAGCAAAACTGGCACCAATGGGGAAAAAAAGTCATTGGAGGCAGGTTGTTTATTTTGTGGGAGGGTAAGACAGACAAAACAGGTCAAATAATTGGTACAGGTATGGGGAGGTATGGCAAGGTATGCAAAACTGTCTATTTTACAGCAAACTGCAGGAATCACCTCCATATATAAGAGCTGCAAGTTATAGCAAAAAAACTTGTAAAGCTGAATATGAAATAAATATTCTGGAGTGAATGTAATCTAATTATTTGGGAGTTCAGATGAGGGTGATGCTAGTTCTTCTTAAAAATAGCACTGATGCTCTGGAAATCTTGAACACACTATTAAGGAATTACCAGATTACAGGCAAATATTTTTTAAAAAAATTTGCTTCCAGTGAAAAGGCATATGGTGCCACTATGTCTGAAGCCATAAATAAGCAGATGTCAGAAATGTAGCCTGTGTTTGACACTGCTTCAGCTGCCTCCCCAGAGCCTGAAGCTGCAGCACATTTCATGGTGCCTACCATATTCATATTTCACTTCATATTTCATGGTGCCTACCAGAGTCAGAGCACCAGCTTGAAATACCACTGAGAGTCTGGGGAGTGTCACTGTGCCATCAGCCTCGCCCATGTGTCCACCAGAGCTTATCTCCCTTCTTGGTAATCTCCCTTCTTCAGACAAGAGATCAGACCTGGGCAGTGCTCCTGAGAGGGAGGAAGGGCCTGAGCTATACTTTCAGTCATTCTGACTGTCCCAGGTGGATTATTTGGATGATTGCAGGATCATTTGGTGGCTTTCTCTCATAAGGCATCTTTGAACCTAGCCTGCCTTAATCTGGTCCTGAATAGAAGTTAATTTAGAGCTATACAGAAGCTAATTTAGGGAAGTTTACAGAGCTCTCTTCAAGAGAGCAGCCTTTTAGGATTCCATTTCTAAATCATGATTTTTCTTTTTACTGTGGTTTCCAGGCTCTGCATCAGGGGAAAATATCTTGGTTACTATTGCAGGACATGAGGTGGTGGTTAATGGTGGTTCCTCTAAGAAGTGCTGAATTCTTCTTGAAACACTGATTATACCTTTACACAGCACATGTGGCACATCTGTGTGGCTCTTAACCCCACTATTACAGACAGAGATACCAACAGCAGCTTGCAGTGACCCCTGGATTGCAGCAAACACTCAGTTTTCTGTATTTTTCCCCAGGAATCTCACTGTTGTCATTCTCATTACACACATCCTACCAACTGTTTGTTATCCTGCCACCAAACAAGCTCCTGAGGCTCAGTGATGCTGTCCAGATGAATTCCTGGCTACCTTGCAGCTGGTCCTGCCTTCTCCTGAAGGCTGGGTATGAAAACCTGTCCTAGGAGGATAGCAGGAGAGGGTTTACCTAGAGAGGTAACCACATACTGTTTAAAACCACAATATTTCCAATAACAAACCTAGAGCAGCTGGCGCTGGGTTTTCTGGAACACTTCCTATGCATTTTAATTACTAGGTGTCTGAAGACTTTGCATGAACCTCATTCTGAACTTCAGGCTCTTTTGTCTTGAGGCCATCAGATGTACCAGATGCTGAAGATTGAGCAGCGAACACATTTGAGGCCATGCAAGCACCACAGAGTGGCACCTGGTCTGTATGTTGTCCATCTGGCCTAGGATTTCTTTTGTGAGGTTAGGGCCTTTGGCCAAATTATTGTATCTCTGATGAGTTCAGAACAAGGACTGTACTGCATGAATTGTGGGGCAGTGTAGAAACAGGCAGAGATGAGTGTCTCCTGTTGCTAAATTATTACCAGAAAAACTCTTGGCACATTGGGAAGACTCCTGCTCTGGAGGATTAATTTTTTTCTTGGTGGTGCATCAGTGTTTTCTGACTGAAATGACTCTAAACAATAATTCTTTAGGTATTTCAGGGTAAGGATACAGGTGAACCTGGAGGAGGTGAGCTTTAGGGCTTCCTCCCTAAATCTGAAATGTGGCATCAAGGCACCCAGGTGAGCACTCACCAGGCTGTTTCACTTGCAAGAGAAACACACAGCTTAGCCCAGGGCAGCGCCCTTGCTCAGAGCTCTTTTCCACTTCAGCTGGATTGTATCCACTGCCTGATCCCACCCGTGCAAGTGTGGCATGACTTCTCGATGGCATGGTTTGCACTGACCTTAAA
Organism: Parus major; assembly: GCF_001522545.3. Lineage (NCBI taxonomy): Eukaryota > Metazoa > Chordata > Aves > Passeriformes > Paridae > Parus > Parus major. Next base: position 13,363,215 of record NC_031777.1, on the reverse strand, counting down.
CTGCAATGTTTTAATTCATAGTTAGTGTGAGGAAGACATAAGACCTTTAGTGTTCACATGAAACACCTTTCTGTGCCCACGCAACCCAGTCTAAGGTCTGCCCCTAAATTCCAGCTGATTGCAGGAGCTCAGGATTTTCCTGGAGTGTCAGGTTGGGAGTATGAGTCTTGTTTTCAGAGAGAACTTCTGAAAAAATTGTGGTTGGTGGAGAAGTGAACTCGGGCTGAGATGTTTTCTTTTTCTCTTACTCCTTCCAGTCAGATAACTAAATTGATTAAAAAGCTGTTTTTAAAACAGAGGATTACTCAGTCTTTTGTAGTTCCTTTTACAAGAAAAACGTGCTCAATAGAAAGGAGCCTAAGGTTTGCGGTAGAGAGAGGTAGCCCTGTAATCTTTGTGTCTGTGTGTGGGAAGTACTTGAAAATTGCCTCCTACGGACAGATTAGTGAATTGTTGGTGGAGGAAAGTTTCTTAAAAATTACGCTTTGCATAAACTTTAAATTGCAGAAAATATCTACTTTCTTGTTATCTCCATTACTTATGTACTATCTGAAACAAATGTCACGCTGACACCTCACAAATTGTTTGGTACTCATTCTGTTATTCCTTTACAGATGTTCCAAAAGTTTTCACACCAGCTTCTCATAAAATATCTAAAGAGGGCAGGTTTCATTCTGTAGCATCATTGTTTTGGCAGGTATGAAGAAAGTTGAGTGGGCTGATCACATGCTTCCCATCTGTCAGCTCATCACTGTTAATAGGTACTTGAAGGAAAATTGCAGTTATTTCACACAGCACTGGAAGCTGAAAGTTCATATGTCAAGAAAAGATGGACATGGAAATAACAGACTCTTTTATCTACAAAAGACATCCCTGTGCTGCCCTGTTGGGGGTAGTTATCTTGTGTGCACTTGTGATCTTGCTCTAATTTGGATTTGCTGATGCTCACTGAAAAGGACATTACCCTCAGTCTGGGCCTGTCTTCCTCCAGACATTGAAATGTAGAGCAGGATTTTTTCCAGTAGCGCTGAAGTCCCGCTAAAAGCTGGCAGAGAACTCCAGTGCACAGGTTTTGTGGTTCCTGGAACTGCAGCTCACTCCTGAGCAGCAGCTACTGACACCTCTGTCTCAGCTGCTGTGGGTATTGCTGGTTCTTAGCCACAGAGGTAAGGGTACAGCAGTTTCACAGGAGCAGGTCCATATATCCACCATGGATAAAAGTTCCTCCAAATGCATGTTGGACTTCAGTCACCTCTAGTGGTTTAGACACCTTTAGTGGTTTTAGTGACTAAACCATAAAATTTCCTTCTCTTGCTTATCTGAAACCCATTCTAACAACCCAGTCAAACTGCCACATCTGTGGCTTCCTGGGCTGCAATTTATCTCAGATGATAAATGCAGAAAGCTGTGCTTAACCCGGATTAGAGGCATCCTGCAGTGCTGGCAGCAGCTCAGTGCTTGCAGGTTTGGGTACAGCATGTTACAGCATGGCAGTGGCGTGGCTGAGTTGTTAAAATGGCCAGTTTGCCATTCGCAGTGCACCAGTCAAATAAAGCTTGTCTTGCTATTGATGGTTAGCAGCAGCTAAGCAATCTCTTCAGTGTGATTCATCACCCCTAAATTTGGCTGCCTAAACATTAGACATCTCATCTGAACCAGTCATCTACCGTAGCCTCAAAATTAGTCATCAGAGATAAGCAGCTCAACACTACCTGTGTCAAGAGAGGTTTCTGGCAGAGATAGGGGGTTAAATCATCTCTAAAGGTAACTGTTTTTCTCCACTCTTTCTGACTTAATTCAGTGACTTTTGACAGGAAGGCAAGGGAAGCTCTATTCTTTGCTCTGTTTTCCTAAAGTATTCTTTTCTATTTCAGATACCAATATCCTTCTTTTTAATTATGAAAAAATGTCTTTGTCTGTGAAGCACCACCTGGATTTTCTGCCCTGATTTTAAGTTATTGCCTCTTATTTTCTTATTGTTTCTTCTGATTGTGAATTAGAATAATTTCCAAGGTTGGGTGAAAAATAAATGTTCCTTATTCTTTATTTAAACGCATTTTTTTCCAGTGATCAATAGAATAACTGGAACTCTGGGTTTCATTGCTTTCTCTTTAAAAACATAGATCAGAGTATTGTGAAGCTATACATCTTCCCTGTCAAACATTTAATTTATTGCACTGTTCATTTATAGCTTGAGACTAGAAAACTATTGGTTGACAAAAGAGGATGGATGACTCTTTTATTGAGTCCTTATACAGCTGGCAGAAGATAGCAAATGGAGGAAGGGGATGTGCAACACTCATTTCCAAACTTCTAATAAATCGTGGATGGATCACAAGGAATTTATGCTAACTTAAATAACTTTCCAAAGGATCAGGAATTGACAGTCATTTGTCTCCTTCACTGTGGTTAAACTTTAGCATCAGCAGGCAGGTTAAGAAGAAACTTCTGTAGTGGTACACGGCAGTGAACGTGGATATAGACAAATAAACAGCATGATCCATTTCTAACTCAGTTATGGCTATTGCTCTATCTCTCTGAAGTTAAAGCAATACTAGCATTGGAACAGTTCTTATTTAGTGTTATTTATGTCAGTGCTCCTTTTCAAGTCAGGATTTCATGGTGGTGGCCGAGTGATTTGAGTTGCTCTCTGGGGCTCACTGTCGGTGTGTGCTCAGCACGCTCCTGCTGCGGGACTGCTTTGGAGCCCCAGCGCTGCTGCTGCCACCTCAGAACTTCTTGGTTATGAGGCACTGGGCATCCCTCAGCCTCCACTCCTGCAGTTCTCTTCCTTTGATCATTCTGATATACACAGAAATCTTACCAGGGTAGAAAAAATACAGAAGCTTATTGGTTTGAACTAATAATTTCCTGCGTTTAATATCTTTCTGGTTTTTTGCAGTATCGAGTTATAGGTTTTATCTTCGGCTTTGAGGACCTTTGTCACTCTGCTCCTTTTTATTTTCTTACCATATCTGAACCCATCTTTCTCTGGATCTCTAATGATGTTCCAGAAGAATTCTTTATTATTTCTTAACTGTGATATTTTCTTCTTGAGGGATGTTCTGCTATAACATTTAAAATGCATCTCCTTTTTTTTTTAATGATCTCTTGACTGCATATTATCAGGGGGTATGAGCCATACAATCTGAACTTCAATCTGCTTTGTTATCTAGTAGCAGTAGAAGTCTTATATCCTCCCTCTCAATCACTAGAGGGAAATGAATCCTATTTAGCCATAGCAATTATGGTTGTGATTGGTTTCAAGTTAGAAATCCTAATGGGTTGGTTGGAATAAAGAGCTGCATCCTACAATTCTCTAACTCTGTCAAATTCCTTGTGTTTGCTTTTCTTCAATTAATCTTTTATTTATGTGTTTTAAAGGTAGCATTACAGTTGATGCACATGTGTGTAGAGTGTGTAAACCACTGGGTAACTACTGACAAAGAGGATTGCAGAAGCCACTATGCTCATAGGAGCTAGACAGAGGTGGATGAGTGCATTCTATAATAATTCCCTTCAGAAGTTCAAGGGATGAAATATGAAGTAAATGTAAGGAAAGTGTTCTCTGAGCTTTTTAAAATGAAGGAGATTCCTTCTTGCAACATCTTAATAAACAGAAACAGGCTAAGACACATTTCTTTAAGCTGCACAAAAATGAATGGCATTTCAATCAATAAACACAATACCGAAGAGTAGCTGGTTGTAAGTATGTAGCTACAAATGTCAAATATAGTAAGTATTTAGAAATAAATTGAAAAACTGGGATTAATGCATTTTTTTCATTTTTTAGAAAATATACTTACATAGTTATCAACACTGACCATCAAATTAACATGCAAAATTAATAATGTGTGATTTATTTTTGAAATGAAGAATGCATTTATATCACAACCTCCTGATGAAAGAGTCAGCCTGGTAAAATCATACAAAAAGGCACATAAATGGGACAGCACAAATCAAAATCATTACCTCTACTCCTATTATATTCAGAAAGGTTCCTGTGTAGGATAGGTAGGAGAAAGGAAGAGGAATGCACGGATGTGATAAGATGTAACAGAACTCCCCAGACTTCCATTCTACCTGCACATCTGTCTGCCTTTCAGGAAAACTACAGGGCCAGACTTTGCTATTTAAAAGCTTTTAAATACCTTGTATTAAAAATATTATGCACAAAAGGAGAAAGCTGTGGCACTTTTAAGAATTAACACTTCAAAATTTCTGCCTGTATACATCCCTGTGTGGAACACTTTTTCCACCATAAAAAGGTAGAAAGCCTTCCGCTTTTTTACAGAAACGGTTTTCCAGCACAGATTTCTATCTTCCAAGCTTCATGAAACCTTACATATAAATACATTTGTGGAAACACAGTTCCACCCTATTATATCCAGAGATAACCTTTGAGTTTGTGGAAATGCTCTCTGAAAAATATTTTCACCCTTATTCCTGGGTCAGAAAACCTTACCCTGCTAGTCTGTTCTCCACAGCTTTCTCAACAAAACAGCTTATGAAGCCATTTACGTCCAGTAGTAATCCAGATCCAAACTAGCAGTTTTCAGCTTCCAGTGAAGCGAAGTTTGAGGTGTGGACTCAAACTGGCCCCTTCTGGGGCTGTGCTGTTTGTGCACCACACTTGTGGCAGCGTTGGCCGAATTGTCGGAGAGGGCTTTGCTGGTGTAGCCAAAGGGGAGTTCTGGCAGCCCTGGGCACACGGAGCGCTCAGCAGTGCCCAGTTCCACTCCTGCATGGCAACAGCCACCACTCCTTTATGGTTTGATTGTAGAATGTGGCCTGCCTTGAGCAAGTGCAGCAAAGAGCTGGTGCCCTGATTCTTCACCAGACCTTGGCCAACCCACGGAGCTGCCGGCAGCGCTTATCGCAGTGCTCATGAGCATTCCCGGTAATTAACGTGCCATTAATTAGTCCTGTAGGTAAGAAGTCTCTAAAGGGGTGGGATGGTCTGCACTAACTCCTTATGAGGACTAGGGTTGCACACTGTGAATTCATTGATAGGCATCATTGTAATAGATCGTCCTGGACCTACCAGGACAGTCTGAGGCTTGTACTATTCTGCATTTTATGAAACTTGGTGCATTCAATGTCTTCACAAGGAAATAAAAAAACCCAAAAAACAGGAAAGCAGACCCAGTTACTTCATAGAAACATGTTTGCACCTTTTTTTCCCATTTTTGAAGAACTGTGTTGAGATAAAAATATATGGTTGGGAGAAGATCCGTTAGAATTAAACTGCAATCATTGTAAACAACAGTAAAACTTCCAGTATTTCTACTTTCCCTTTTCTGTTCCTTTTATTTTCTCAATAAATAACAGACTTGTTCAATAAGTGAAATAGACTGTTTCAGTAGACCATCATGGATTTTATTTTGGTTGTGCTTTTTATATCATGCTACTTTAAAAAATCCATTTTGCCAGGCTGTTTTTCATTTAAGCTTATTGCAAATTATTTGTTTGTCCCAAGTACATCTTGCATTTAGTGCAATAGCTACCACCGAGTTCTTGATGGCATGGGGAGATAAAGCATAGGATGGCTAGATACTCAACATTAGTTCCTGAAATTCCTGTTACATCCTCCCCCACACTGCCTCCCTTTTAGCCAGGTTTACATGCATTCTCATACTTCTTTCCTTAAGGTAAAGTAAAAAAACACTTCCCCTCCTAAATTTCCAAGATGCATGCCAGGGAAAACACAGTAGGAGGTTTTGTTTAAAATAGCCTCAGCAGCATTGAAGCAACTGATGTTTTATTATGTTTCTTGGTGAACTCACTATTTATCAAATGTATCCTAACTGCAGAAATATGCCTAAAGAAATAAGTGTTCAGTGATTTACACAGAGAAAACTGATAAGGTGTTTATTACCTTTTCGTAGAGTTTCCTTGCTTGTCTTAACGAGGAGGGAAAAAACCTAATGCTATTTTTCTACCTATCTCAGTATTTCATAGGCACGCCTGCTGTACCCTTGCTGGTTTGATTTCCAGTCTCCAGTTAGCACACAGAGCCAGGTTTTTATGAGGTTTAAGAACTTACATGTAGCTCTGGTGTTACAGCTATTTCTCTGAGTGGGTGATAAAGCTTGTCCATACAGCAGATATTGCACCCAGCATTGGAATTTTAGAATGTTGTTCTATTGAGTCTCAAGTACAAGAAACAAAATAACTCCCCTTCAATACACTTTATCACCAGCCCTTATCACACAAAACAATCTTTTCATTATAACAGCTTTTTTTGTTATTAATGTCTTACTTTCCCACCAAATATCCACTGTGATCTTTTTTGATAAGTCAACGTATTTGTCCCACCCCCAGCAACACAAAATAGCAAGGAAATAATATTTTCTGAAGGTAAGAGAAGTACTGAAGTTTGCTACACGTGTTTTAAGCTTGACTTAAATTTAAAGGCTTTGTTGAATACATTTAGAATATTCACTTTTTGTTTAAATGGTTTTAAAGGGTGAGATGGATAGCGCTTTTTTCCATTGCTGTCTTTTTGGTGCATCTTCACATAGGGATGTATTTGCCTTTTGGGAAGTTGACAGTGTAAGTGGCTGACAAACTAGCTAATAAATCTGAGGTTAATAGGGTTGTAGACAGCCAAGTACATTGGCGTAGGAAGGATCACCAGCCACAGAATGCTGCACATCTAGAAGCTGTCAATACAGAGTATGAAAAATGCAAAGGACAAAGCAAAAGTAGAAGTTCCAGCTCATTTTTCTGCTTGCTGAAGCAATCTCTCACATCAGCATATCCTGGTCCTCTGGGGAAGGCATGTATTTAGGATTTGATCTCGCTTCTACTCATGCCAGAAAAAGGTATCTTTTTTAACCCTAAGTGGAGAGGATCAGATTGCTAATGACTGTCCCCCCAAAAAATAAAATCATAAAAAGTAAAAAGGCTTCAGGTTATACCAACATGGCATGTCTCTGTAAGAAACAGTACTCTCTACTGCTTGTGTGGAAATTAGTTTGAATTAATTTAGAGGTATTTAGAGATGGGTATTAGAGCTTTAAAGCTGATTATTCTAGTTCTCTTAATTAGTGGACCAAATGTTTGATACAGCTGCTGTGCACTCATGATATTGAGGGCATGTTTCCATCCAGAGCGAAAAAAAAATCTTTTGAAGAAATTTTCTGTGCAGTAAATGAAATCCCTTGAAGAAGCTTGTGGCCAGACATTTGAGTAAGTCAGCATGGGGCTCTTGGATTCAGCAGAGCCTCACTGATGGCTGTCACCTGTGATTGTCATTGAATTATGCAATGGAATTCTCATAATGCCTGAACACAAGTATAAAACAGGAAAGGGTGAAAAAATGTTACCTTTCCACCAAAACTCTTCAAAGAAATGGCAATTGCTAAAGCACTGCATCTTCAATATACTCTCCACTTGTCTGAAGCCACCATAAAAATAGCTGTCTGGAGACTCAAAGGTGTGCACATCACAGAACTGCCAGGGAAACCCTCCCTGCACGAGGCAGACTGCCAGGCTGCTCAGCTGGGTTCTTTGAAGGCATGATGCCTGAAGGCTCCGTTTTCCCCCTCTTCTTCCCTGTGAGATGTCTCAGATGTTTTTTGATCACGGAAAGACCTTGCCAAGGGGTTATCATTTCAAAGGGAGCCGGGATGCCACACACCAGCTGGTCTGGAGTAGCCGCCTGCCTCTGTTCTCAGAGGTGCTGTGGACACCATCCCATCTCACGGCCTCCCACCTGTGGCAGAGCGGCAGCAGATCTGCTGGCAGCTGCTTACAGCTGGGGAATGCTTCCCACATGGCACAGAGAAACAGGCAGTGGGATCTGAACTTGCCAGAAGGGGAGAGCTGGCTGGGAGCTGCAGCAGGGTGTTTCTCACGGTGTGGCCACCTGGCCGTGGCTGAGCCACCATGGAGCCCATCCTCTGTGACTTTGTGCTGCAAGGTCGAGCTAGTGCCCTGAGCTGGGATTTCAACTTTTTAAAGTAACTTTTTAAAAATACTTATTAGCCACATAAGACCACGAGTTCTTATACAAAAATCTTGGTCATTTAGAAGGGTGCTGTGCAGGAAGGTGCTGGTGGGAGGTGCCAGGGAAACACATGTAAGAACAAGTGTGGGGTTGGGGGGCACTGGGAATGACAGCAAATCTCAATTCACAGTGTTACCTGAAACAACACCCTTGCCCAAAGTGCTTGGATGTGCCATTGACTGTGGGAGGAGTTTTAGAAACCATCCAAGATCAACTTATAGATGAATAAAATCAGGTGAAATTAAAGTTGGGCAAACAGAAATGTGCTTGGAAGTGTTTCTCTCTGACCCACAGGAAAAGGCATGTTAATAAGCACAATGGTTGTATTTTCAATGAAACTTGGTTTGATGCATGAAGGGGAGATGGATAATTAAGACTTCATCTTCCAAAATATTAAATATTGATTTGTAGACATTTAGCAGCAGGCATAAAGCTCTTCTGAGAACTGGCTGTAACTGTCTAAAAGATTATAAAAGATTTTACTTCTCCATGTAGAATTTAGCTTTTTTTTATTATTATTTATTTAAAATTTATGAAATGAGAGTAAAATAAATCAGGAGATAAACTTCTAGCTCTCCAAGTGTGAGAGATTGCTTTATGTGGCCTTGCAGAGTCAAAATGGATATATGATTTTTTTTAAGGTTTGTATTGGCTTTTGGTTTATTGAAGTGTCAGGAGGTTTATAAGCTCCTCAACTCCAATTTTGATTGTTTTAGCCAACTACTGTCACTTCTTATCAGTATTAAAGGCAGAAATCAAAAGCATGGGACCCGTGGGAAGTAGTGCTTCAAATGTACACTGCTGCTCTTTTTTGTCACTGTTCTGAACTGTGCCCCTCTGCTCCCGACAGCAAACCCACAGTGAGATAAGGAGGTGATTTTCATACCTCATTAATTCATTTGTGAATTAAACAAAGGTGTTTTTAGCCCAAGTGTGTATATCTTTCTACCTGCCTTGTCCTTTCTTTATGACTCATGAAAATTGCTAAGTCCAGCATGTCACACAGGGCAGCTTTGCTCTAGGAGCCCATTTGTCTCCAGCCTTTCACTAACTGTACTCTGGGAATCAAGACAATGTGTTTAAACAGGTGAAAAAAGAGTATTCTAGCTCAGCTACGTCTTGCAGATGGTTCCCCTGAAGAGAAAGTAACCCAGATTCATTACCTGGGTTTGAGAGCTCAGCCCTGAGGGTGGCACTTGCTGCTCTGAGCAAAGTTAACCAGATGTTGAGCTCCCTGGAGGTGCTGGGCAAAAGGTTTTAGGGACCACAGGATGCTGCTGTAGTCCCAAGGAGGCAGGTGTAAGGTGGTTTGAAAAACCATCTCTCTGCAGAAAGAAAACACCCCCCAGGAAAGGGGAAGGAAGAGTTCATTCTAACTGGGCAGTGTCTGGGTGGGGCCATTCCTTTGTCACAGCTCCTCTACAAAAATATGTTCACAGAGTAAAACTGGAGTATTTTTTATATGCTCACAGCTCCACCTTCAATCTGTGTAGTAATAGGCAGTCTTGTAAATCAAGGGCTTTATTCATGGTAAAGCATTTGTATAGTAACTTCTCTCTCTCTGTCTCTCTTCTTTTTCTTTTTCTTTTTTTTTTCTTTGAAATGTGTGTGCATTCATTAGAAACTGACATGAATTTTCACAGTCATTTTGTTTGGGTTAACAAGTGTATTGAATTCAAGAAACTACATTTTCTATGCTTTATTTGCGGTAGTTTCAAGTTGATCAAATCTATTTCAGAATGTTCTCTATTTTATGCAAACTCACTTTAAATAAGTGTAAGCAAAATACCTTCATTTCACCACTGGATCAATTTATTAGGTTTTAAAAGTGCATTTCCACTCTACCATCGACAGCAGTAAAGGGAAAAAGGGAGGAGCAATGACAGAAAATCTATTTGACAGAATAAATAGTTTCTTTGCACATGTGTATATTTGGTGTGTGGGTTTATATGGGTAAAGTAACGGGGATGGCACTGATGAAGCAGACATGTTTTAGCATTACAATGACAAATTGTAAAAGATGACACGTGTTAAAAAAAAAGATGATGTTTATTGGAGACTTGATTATTTCCTACCTTCACCAAAGAGAAAATTGACTGAGACAATAGAATCCAGCAAGTTAGAGTCCAAATTGAAACACTAAGTCATGTCTACATGGCAAGTAAAAAGTAATTAAAAAAGAATCACCAGTTTTAGAAGAGGGAAAAGAGAAAAAACACAATTAGAAGTCAATACTTAAATCTTACTTAAACACTGCAATTACAAAAAGCGGGTATTTCATAAATAAGATTTTGCAGTGGCACAAGCCAGGGGAAAGACACTAGGGCAAAGCAGGCAAATTGTACATTTGCACATTTCTGAGTAAGCATGCAGACAGGATATTTTTGTGTCCTTGGGTGTTTATTACATTCCTTACCTTCTTTGACCATTCCAGCTGGGCTATAGACCCAGGAGGGACATACAATTTATGTTATTTTCATTTTGACATTTTTATGGTTAAATGTTGTGCAGACTTAAATTTTTTTTGTGCTTGACTTTATCTACTTGAATCCTGAAATCCTTTTATTTATCCTGTCATCTGTCATTGATGTAACTGACTTCTGTGACAGTGTTGACAGAATTTATCTAAGAGTTTGCTGGATGGCACATTTCACAGAATCAAATATAAATAAAAGGGTCCATCACCTGGGGGATATAGGATTGGAAGTCAATGGGTGTTGAAGGTGCTTAGTTTCACAAAGACCTATTCAAGCACACACAGTCCCATCTTACAGATTTATCTCTTTATATATGACCATGTTCCTATTCCCTTCAGGTCAGGTAGCAATATGTTGTTCTTTTTTTTTTTTTTTTTTGCTTTCCTAAGACCTGGCAGATAATCAAATATGTACCTGGATTTCTTTCTGACATTTCAGAAATGCTAAATATTGTATTCTGGCGATAATGCTTTCTGAAGAAGGAAGGAATGGCCCATTTAATAATGTATACTTCATTTACAGTTTGGAGTGTTATCCAACTACTTGTGATGATACTTCTTCCAGTCATAATACTGATATATGCAGAGTTCTAACTACATTTTTAAATAGAAAAACAACTGAATGATACATTCAAAATAATTCATGGAGAGGAAATAGATGTATTTCAGCATGGGAGAATATTTATGCATTATTTAACAGCAATAATGTTTGAATTCATACATTATGCAAATGCCATTATAATCAGGAAAATGAAAGAACTTGGACTGCTGCAACATCTTTAAATCTACCATTAGGTACTTATTTGTGCATATCATTTAATACTGCACAATGTTACAGTATGTCACTTGAAGAGAGAAGTTATCAGAGACTAACAGGTTATAAAAAAGTAAAGCTGATGAATCCTGATTGCTACCTTGATGCTAATGTCTATAAATTTATCAGCAAACAAGGTAAAGGCTTTAATGGTAATTTACATAAACTTCTCTTCTGGAGATGAGTTACTGTGGTTTTACACACGGTTCCCATTTTGTGTTGTGATCCTTATCCATCCCCACCCCCACATGACAGACCGGCACACAGCGTGGGCTGACACTGCCAAATTGTATTTTCTAAATGTATCAGCAGCTATGTTCCAAAACTATCAAAAGCAGCAAGCCTGACCATATAAAACCAAAGCTGCTTCTGCTTCCTTTTATCTTCAAGACAAAACAATAAAAAAAAAAGAGAACAGGAAAAAGAAAAAAAGAAAAGCATGTGATTTGGAGAAGAGTATTAGTAGACCTTTCCTCTTAGTATTTAGTTCTGTTTACACCTCTGCTTAACTAGATCCATAACCCCAGATGTTTGCTTATGTGTAAGTACCTGTGCACTCCTCTGCAGTGTTTTTGTGCCCCATTTCCAGGCAGTGGGAGCAGGAGCCATCCCCAGGCTGGGAGCAGCCCAGCCCTGCTGGACCTGCCCGGGCTCTGGCTGCCCCATGCCGGGGTGTGAGGGGTGCTCAGGGTGAGCTGCCCTGCCAGAACCAGCCTGGGCTGCCAGAGGAGCAGCTGTCTGCCCGGTGCTGGGTGTCTCCTGGTGTCCCCTAGCACTCCTGCTTTTGTTTCCTTAGTCTTTCTGCTCTCACCAGTGGTTTCTTTTCCTCCTGCTTTTAAATAGCTCCACCCTTTCTTTCTTTCTCTCTATTCGGACTGGCTTTCCCAGCCACATGGTCCTTACTGCCTGTCCTCTTCAGGACTTCACTGGTTAATGAATTCCTCCTCCAAATGATATGTCAAACACCTGTGGCACATAGTACTCCCGAAGCAGAAACACAGCTAGGCAGTCTTCTGTCCTCAAAAGTGTCTGGTGCATTTTCTGCCAGTCTGAGCCTAAGAAACTGAGGGTTCAGCTGTGTTCAAGTCACTCTTTGGAGCAGTAACCTCATGCTATGCTTGCAAGAATGTTCCCTCACAGTCAAAGGGGTGCACGGGGATGGAGGGAGAGCTAGACTTTCCTAGTTGATGATTGAACAACATTTCTTCAGAATTACTCATATTGCAAAACTCTTCATTTGTAATAACTAATATTTCTGTTAATCTTAAAAATGAGAGCAAATAGAACTACTGGGAGAGCGATCTATTTTCTTAACTCATTAAATAAAGCTGACCCATTACTTGTTCAGGAGATATTTACAGAAAGGGACAGCAGAGGGAAATTTTCATTCTGATCTCCATGTGTATTTGTTGTGTGGCAAGCAAAAAAGAATTTACATGCAGATGCCATCAATCTGGCATGTCTCATAAACACTGTATTCCCTTAATAGCTCAGGAATTCAGAGCACATCTCGCAACTGGGTGGCATTTGGGCACATTTTAGGTCCCCACCAGTTTGAATCCAGTCAACAGCCTGGAATTTTCACTGTGATAGTCTTCCAGAAATGATTACTTTTTATGTCAGAGTGGATGCAGTAGTGTTTGCTCCTCCATCATAAAGACTGCCAGGGCCTCTGCTATAAAATCTCTATTGCTAACAAGAAATCACAATTCAACCAATATATTGTGCTCCTGGCTAAGAAGTGCCTTGAAAGAATCCATCCTGGAAATGTTTATTTGGAGAGAATGATACTAATTTCTCAGAATGCAAAATAGTGCATGAACTTCCATTGAAGCATGAAGTTGAATGTTAACTGCTTTTTAATTTTGGGGGTTTTTGTTTTTTGTTTGTTTGTTTTTGTTTTGTGTTTTTTTTAATGGTACTGTAGCAGTCAGTTTCTGTAAAGCTGGTTGGGACAAGAAAGGGATGTAGGGTGCAGCAGTCACCATGGGTGCAATAGCATGTGCCCACTCCAGTGCCAAATGGAGATCACCAGCTGATGGGGAGGAAAAGAGGACTGCACAAGCTGGAGTCAATAGGTCATGCAGTGGCAAATCAGTTAATGAGATATTAACTGTGGAATGGTTAATGCAGACCTCCCTGTTGTACATGGTTTTGACAGTGCCAGCTGTCAAAATGCAAGAAGAGAGTGGGAGATGGTTAGCAGTGCAATTATTTTATGGCACTGTTGGGTGCTTGTTGTGTTTGTGGATAGGTGAACTGAAGTTTTAAGTTCACCTCAGGTGGATTTCTGTGTCCACAGTGCCTGAACACAGTGACAAAGCCCAGCCTTAGACAGGACAAGGTTTGCACCACTTCAGTGCTTCCTCCTGGCTGGTGTGCTGCCTTTGGCTAAGAAGATGGTGCAGCAGTTTGCAGAAGCTGTCCAGCGTGTCTGTGTCATTACAGTTCCTGAGATGAAATTTCAGAAATTGCCAAATCCAGCCAGACATCTGTATGAATAACAAGGATGCCATCCCCACCAAGAGGAGTGTAAGAACTGTGGCAACCCCTCAGCAGAGGAGCTTGGAGAGAGCAAGGCAGGCAGTGGCATGGTTAATCCTGAACCTGTCATGCCGTAGAAATCATCTCTTCTGCCTTAGGCTGCCCTGTTAGACAAACTGCAGCTGGAGGAAGTGCCTGCTTGGCTAAGACAATGCAGCCACCTGCTGCAAAGTTACCAGAAAGTAACATCAGAGCTTCACATTTCTGTAGACTTAGAAGAAGGTCTTCTAAATGATGACCATAAACTCCATCCTACCAAAAAAATTACAAAGTAACTTTTTTGGCATGTGGAAAAGCATCTCGGGGTTATCTCCTTTTCCCAGCATTTATTGTTGGAGTAGGATTATTGCTGCCATTACTTCTAATAGTTTCTGATTGCACTGAGGACATGCTCCAAACATCACTGAATTCAACAGAAAAATTTCCTGAGAGCCCAAATTACAAATTTATGTGGTTTTCTCAATTCAGGATCATCCACTGTCTGGCACCAGTGTGCCATTACAGGTCCAGAATACTTGTTCTTCAGAACAGAAAAATTAACTTCAACATGAAACTTGGCACTGACTTCAAAAGGATTATCCCAGTCATCTATGTTCTGGCAATCCTTGCTTACAGCACATATTTTAACATATGTTAAATTTTTTTCTGATAGTTTGCATATCCTTATACTAAATAAATATGTACATTTATATACACTGTGATGTAACAGTGATTTACATCTCATATGACCATCTGACATTGTTTCTCCTAGGAATGTCTGTAGCTCCTCAGCATGATGAGGAAAATGCTATTTCAACCTAACAGAATATTTTAATTTCAGATAGTCAAAATGGTGTATCTTTAACATAAGGTTGTCTGCAGCTTGTGGCATGGCTTTCATAACTTCTCTAATTCCTTTGAGTTTTAATTACAAATATCTACATTTCCCTAAAACATGAGAATGCTGGGACCCCATAAACAGTATTATTAAGATAGTTTCTTAATTGATTTTTCTTTGTGAGGAATTTGGTTCACTCCCATTTTATTGTGGCAAACACTGGCATTTGTCGCTTCTTCCAGTAAGGGATGCTTTCTACTTTAATAAATGCACATGTTAGATGCTGTTCTCTTTCTCTCTTTGATAGGTGTGTAGTGTCAGGAAGAAGAAGGTCACAATGATGTTAAGTTTTCTGCTAAGCAAAGGATCAGAGTGTAAATGAAATCTTGAAAGCTGGGAAATGAGAATGTGCAAGTGTAAATAATGTATTAATTATTGACAGCTAAGGGAGCGAAGAGTCCTGTTTAGTAGTGACATCTTCATTGTCACACTGCCTGACACTATCTCAGGTATTTTTTTTTAATAACAGGTTTTCCCCCCAAGATAGAAAGTATTTCAATTTACCAGTGTAACTATTTGTATTTTTCATTTTCTTTGGCTTCTCTTACTGCAGTCTAGGTGCTTGGTGCAGGAGTGGATGGGGGAGAAGCTAATCCTTGTCTTTTATCGTGGCAAATTATTATGGTACAAAATAGATTGTTGTTTTTTTCTGTAATGAAAGAACAAAATACTGAGGTTCAAAAGGAGATTCCACTTCATTGGTTATTTATGGAAGTTAAGATATAGGTTAGGAAAAGACATATGATAGCTAAGGGCTCAGTTTTGCCAACACACCTTCCCAGCAATGACTAGTGCTTAATATATGCCAGAAGCAGAATTGGTTTCACCATGGCTTTTTGAGTGAGACATTAGTTATATTAAGGAAAGGTGTTTCTGAGGTGAAAGGCTTTTAATACTCTGTACTTTCCAGGCATTGCATAAAGTCTAAGAGTGGTAGTGAATTCCTTAATATTTAAATTATTTTTGTTACAAATTAGAGCAGAAAAAATTCCCATGATCCCAAAAAGGTCTTCATATATTAGCTGTTTGCATAAGGCTGCTAGATGTAAATAGCTAGGAGCTTCCAAATACTGAGATTTAAACTGGAAAGGAAAAAACCCACCACAAGTCACCAAAAACACCAACAAAACATCACCACCACCACCACCAAAAATACCTCTTGATCCTTCTTTAGCAAATGACCCGTGAACTTTTCTCCCCTCAGCCCCCAGGCAAGGGGCTGCATTGCCCTCTGGCAACCCTGTGCCACCCCCACACCTCTGCTGATCCCTGACTCCTGCTTTAGCCCCCCTTAGCTTTGCCCATGATGGGATTTTCTTCCTTCTGGGGGTGGAACGCACACTGGACTGAGGAGCTTGCGGGGCTCGGGCAGGTGCTGAGGAAAGCCACGGATCCTGGCTGGATCCCCACCTGCAACATCCCTGGGGGGCACAAGGTGCTACTGAGGGCTGCGGGTTACAGAAAAAGAAGAGGCAACTACTGCAGGTGCTCTCCCCACCGTGATATTGTCTTTGCGTTCCCCTCACTGAAGGGAACTGGGAGGCAGCTCCCAGTCAAATCCTCCTGGAAAGTGCAGGTTCCAATCTATGGAATTGCTTAGCAAATTTCTGTCAGCCCTAGTGAATCGATAGGGTTGAGAAATCCTGGTATGCAGAGAACTGGAAAAAGTGGAAATATTTCACTGTTTTCAAAGCGCTGTTTTATCACAATGAAAAAGTCTTTTGTTTTAAAATGTTTGATTTCTTTGTTTAAGAAATATTAATATTTTTACATAAGTTAAAATTAACGAACCATTTCACCTGCAATTTCCCAGTTTTCAGCTGAATCAAGCCCCGCTGCTTTTGGCCATTGTCCAT
The DNA here is from genome assembly GCF_001522545.3 of Parus major. Taxonomy (NCBI): domain Eukaryota; kingdom Metazoa; phylum Chordata; class Aves; order Passeriformes; family Paridae; genus Parus; species Parus major. The sequence continues at coordinate 13,346,634 of NC_031777.1, read as the reverse complement.
GTGGGCAGAGATGTCCGTGTGGGTCGGTGTGAGCTCGGGAGTGCCGCCCCCTGCCCCGGAGCTCTGTGTGCGGGGCAGTGCCGGGATGTGTGCAGGGATGTGCCCACCTGCACCTCCCGCTCCAACGGGATATCTCCAGCTGCTGGCAACAGGAGGGAAAATCCAATTCGCCCTTCAAGTCTGTTGTTGTTTACAGAACATGTGTCTCAAACATTAAAAAAATGCCATATGTGATGCTGAATATAGAGCCTTCTTCCTCTGCCCAAGAATAGAACTTTATCAAAATGAAATTTCCTGCTCATTTGAGCCTATCTCCATAGCAACAGTACTGTACACCTGTGATGTACAGGCAGGAGCTGTTACAACCTCTGAACCAGGCAGAATGAGCCGTGTGCTGCATCCATCCCCCCGTGGAAGGCAGAAGTACATCTCTGATGTATCCGTGGCACATTTTGCTATATGCCACCTATGTGTGGTCCCTATGTACAATCATTTTATTCAGGATTACCCTACTTACATTTGGTAAATAAATACAAATATGCTACTTACATGAAGTTGTACACTTGCAAAAATTCAATCTATTCTTGTCCCGAGGGAAGACTTTACAATGCAAACGTTACACAAAATGAAAGCTTGTGCTCACATTTGCTTCCGTAAGAATTTCCTAATTCAAAAATTCATAAAATGCCTCACTCTTGCAAATCTGCCCACCTGTTAATAGTACATCATTAAAAGAAAAAAGCTGCATGCTGAATTATTTAAATATTATTTTAATGGTAAACTGGAAATAATTATGCACCTTTGGCTATCCAATATTGCAAATTGCTGCTCACTCCATAACTTTTAGTGAAATTGAACTTACCAATAAGAAACAAATGGTTGCATTTTAAAGCAACCTGAAATTATTTCCCCAGGTCATTCATAAGGTAGATCATTACAGAGAAATGTTTTCTTATGCAAATAAAAAATAACCTGTTAATGCAATGTAAATTATATTTTAAGCTTCCTACATTTATTAGCTTATTTAAGATGAGGCAAACTTCAAAGAAGGATTTTATTTTAAATACATGCAGAGTGAAAATCTCCATAATGATGGCTATTGCTCTCAGATATACTGTATAACATATAGATGAGCTGTCTGTTTGTGTTTTATGACATTTGCATGTTCTTGTCTTTGCTTTCAGACCTGCCCTCTCTTCCCCTCTTAGCTCAGCATTTCCTATTACTGAGTGCAGGGCAAGCTGCAAGCAAAAGGAGTGAAATATGATAGATGATATGTGCATCTTGGCAAAGTTCATTGCATCAGGTTGCCTGAATTTTTAATGCCACTCCTCGATACAGTGGGCTTGACTTTTTCCCCTGTGTTATTATAACCCTCACTTCTGTGCTAGCAAAAATGGGGCTTCTGTTCTCAGAGCAAAATTTCTCATCCTTTTCCAGCAAATGGCTGGACAAGGTTTATCTTTTGCAGGGCACAGAGAAGCCAGGGCGTGGGGACTCCCCCTCGAGCAGGCTGCAGCCAGCACAGTGCTTTGGTGCAGCTGGTGACTGGATGAAAAGGGAACTGATCTTTTATCCACACCTTAAGGACAGGAGGCAATAATTCCAAATTTTTTGTGGTATTTGTAACAGCAATTTATTTTCTTTTTCTCAGCTGTGGTTGTTTTCAGATTTTCTACTAGGAAATATCTGTCTTATATAAGCTGCTAATACTCTGCTCTAGGCAGAACATGGTGCTTGGAGCTTATGTAGGCTGATTTCAGGGAAACTAGCAGCATTATTGATTTTCATTGGGCTTATTAGGATCAGTGTAACATGCACTTTTGCTATACTAGATTGTATTTGGCTTTCATCATGAAATCTCATTACACTAAAAAGAAATGGAAACAAGTTATGCAAATAAAAGATTTTGCAGGGTACTCTAATGAAATTACTCTGTATCTGCAAAAACACACTTTGTATGTAGGTCATTCAAACTCTGAATGCTGCTGGTCAGACTGTTCTCATTTGCTTTTAAAAATTAAGAATAGATTCTCCAGCCTTAGCAGAATTATTTCGGATTTATGCTAACATAACTGAAGTTATAGCTTGATCCTTGAAGTAGTTGTGCTGTCTGAATTCTGATGTTGAGTCAGTGATTTACTAGGAAAAGGAACTTCCAGCTTGTCTGCTTGCAGCCTGTATGGATGATGTTACCACACTATAAAGGTGTGAAATCCAGGTGGCTGTGGGCACACTCCTGAACCCCCAGCCAGGATGAGGAATGAGCAACGAGTTTCTTTTCACCCACTTTGCTCTGTGGGACATCATCTCCTGATTTGCCTGTTGACATCCGTGGAGGCAACACGAGCTGGCAGCACAGCAGATCTTCTCAGTGCAGCATCAGAGGCATAAAGTCCTCCCTCCTGAAGCTCAGAGGAGATTTGCTTACCACCTCAGCTGTGTTCTTCCAAGACCAATTCACTACCAAAGCTCATATGTCCAAACCCAGACTCTTCACCAGTATTCCCGTAGCTGCAGACAGTGCTTAGACTTTCTCATGTTCTGCTGGCAGGGAGAAGGTAAAGTTGTTTGTGTGGCTGCCACCCTGTGAGCACCTGGATGTTGGAGAGAGCAGAACTCCTCTGCTGTGGTGTCCTGATGTCCCTTCAATGGCTGCTCAGGGCTGTGCAGGCTGAGGATGGCAGCAATGCCCTCTTGCCCACAGTGGGGTGGCAGAAGCCTGGGCCATTGACCCCTCCATGGGGCCACACCTCCTCTGGTGGCTGGTCAGCCTGCAGGCTTGAGGAAGGGGGAGTGTGCTTTGGGTTTGTGTTTTACTGTCTCATTTTCTCATCGCTTACAATTGGCAGTCAGGAAAACATTCCTCCGAGGTCTCTACTTCACTCTGTGAGAATGGATCAAGACTTTTGAGCTGTCAGGAAAAAACACCCTCCTTTGACAAGTTCTGATGGTGGCTCTAAGAATAGCACATTTCCTAATGGTCAGGATGCTTTTCTTTTCATAGATGTTCTACCTCTGGAGAAAGCAACGTTCTTTTGAGAAAGAGAAAATTAATTTTGAAGAACTCTGAGAAGCGATTCTCTGGCTTCCTTTCCTAATTCATCAGTGTATTTCTGATCCAGGAGGGTGAGCTCTGTGAGGTACCAACATTAGCAGAAAGCACCCAGTTAAAAACCAACCTATAGGATAGATGCTAAGAAGAGCAAATTAAAGATACAAAGCTGCAATTGCAAAGTTACTTGGGGAGTACAGATTTTGCATTATTGACAGTCTGTGATTTAACAACATTGCACAGTCAGCTCTTTGGCAGTCCTGAGTCATTCCCCGCTGATCCAATGAAACTGTACTCTTCTGCTTGGAATTGCCTTTTGTTTTTGTGGGGTTTTATGGAGAAATTTTGGTATGGACTAGACATGAAGGGTTTTTTTCAGAATTTTTCAAACTCAGCAGCAAAATCTATACACATCTAGATGTGTGGTATGGACTAGACATGAAGGGTTTTTTTCAGAATTTTTCAAACTCAGCAGCAAAATCCTAAAGGGGAAGCTCTCCTTATATACATGTGACAGTCTTATTTATTTGTGAAAAGGAGTCTCAAACTGCTGAGCACACAGGTTTATGGAAAAGGGCTCTCCTGTGTTGCTGACAATTAGTATATTTTTCACTTGCAAAATGGTGCTTTCTGCTAATGCTACGGTATAGTAATCAAAAGCACCTAATCCAGCTGATTAAAAATTCCCTGTTGGGCTTTGCTTGACCAAATGAATACAATTAATAAGACATTTCAAGTAGGGAATTTCCTGCAAATACTGATATTTGTAGACCTTAAATTAAAACTATGCTATGTAAAATTACATATCAAATGAAGAGAGATTTTATTCCTTGGTGCATCTAACTGAGACCCATTGTTGATGTGTGGCAGGAGAGATTTTATTCTACAAGTACAGGTAAGCTTTTCACTCAGACCTCAGCTTTAGAATCAAATTAATTGTGTGATCAAAGCATTTCTCTTTTGCATCCTCCCAAAGAAACCTAGCTAAAAATAAGTCCCTTAAGTAAGTTAGCTCATGTAGGCAATGGTAACAGGTGCTATGGGTTGTTGTTGAGATGTTGTTTGTTTAATATTAATCTAAAATAATTTAAATGGCATCATAATAGCCTTATTTTATGTCTCTTATTTTGATTTTAAAAATCAGCGCATTCCCCTTAGTGCAGTTAATAGGGTCAGCCTGTGAGCCTGTGCTGGTTACCATGCCTTCAGTCATGTGGAATCCAAACAGCCATTATAATTTGTTTCTAAACAGATCAAGAGCTATTTACCATCTCAATGTTTTGTGCACAGCTGGGTGTCTGGCAAACATCCAATATCCATTAACATTTAAAAATTAGTCCCATAATGCATCTTTTCCGTGGCTTGAGGAGTATACACACTGACACATGTTGGGAACCAATTATATTTGCACGACCATTAGTCTGGCTGCATTCAACTTCCCAGTAAATGAGGGCTAATTTAGTTTCCAGAATGGTGTATCTTAAATTCATGCAATGACCTTAGCAAAAGCAGAGTATCTGAAGATATAAAGAGGAAGGAAATGTTGAGAAAGAATAATGCTTCCTTTTTTTCTGTCTAAACCATAAGAGTAGATTATTATATGACTGTTTCCAGTATCCATGCCTGGCCTTAAAGCCAGATTCCTTTAATTCAATACTGCTACAATTCATGAGCAGGCTTTGGTTTGGAAGAAATCACACTAATCTGGTAAGCTAGCACACCCTCCTTGCTCAGATCAAACCTGCTAATGGACTTTTTATAATAGCAATTTAGACCTGCCTGTAGCAGGTCTAACTCCTCAGGTTCCCAACTGATTTTAAGTGTTCTATTTTCCTACCAGCAGGAAAATAAGAAATACACATTTCACAGTAAGTGCTGTCTACACTGCTTGTGAAATATATTCTAACAATGCCATGGAAGTGAAATGACCCTCACAATTGGAAGTTTGGCATAGAATTTTAATGAAAATGGAGAAACACAAAAATATTTTGAGAAGTATATTTGCCAAACCTCTGCTGCCATGAGAAATTCCTTCCGTAACATCAGAGGTGAAATGGGATGTCTGGCTTGGGGGATGAGTGTGTAACACCCTTCCTTGCAGTGTGCCAGCTCAGCTCTCAGTAATCAGGTTCTAGACTGATTGACTTCTGCTGCTGTAGCACACTGCACAAAGCTCCTCTGAGCTCACCCAGTCCGTGGCAGGCTGCTTAATAAAGCTAAATTGCTCCTACAAACACAGTACTATTCAGCAGCCTTTTAGAATTAAGAGCTGGTTTTAAAATAGTGGTTTTTCTTAACACTTATGTGAACCAGTTAGAAACTCAAGAAGGCAGGAATTTTCTAAATGGCTGTGCAGCAATACAGTGCAGCCAGCCTCCAGGTGAGGGGTCTGTTTCCTCCTCCAGCTGTGCACATCTGCATTAACTCTGTCCTCTTGGCACTGTTGTTTGAATGGAGTTAGCTGTGGGAATCTGTCTGGAGTGAGGCTGCAGGTTTATAAACAGCTCTGAAGTTTAATGTATAGAAATAGTTATTTACGTATGTTTAAAATGCAGTATTTAATATATAAAACTTATTATTCTGTTACATCCATATAGTTCAGAGTTAGCCTTTGTCAAGTATTTATTTTTTGTATCAGCACTTTTTCCTTTTACTTTTTTGTGCAAGAAAGTATCTTTCAGTGAAAGAGCCTGTTCTTGAAACTGCCCTTTTGGAAAAGTTCATTGTACAGTCAATATTTACAGGTGCCGTTTCTACTGTCTTCCTCTCAGATGACATTGCTTTTTATTTTATTGCTTTCAGTGAAACCCATGCTTGTAGTCCCTCAAAATAATACATTTTCATGCATCATTGGCAATACAAGACTTCATTTAGACTATTGATTTACGTTCTTATTGTATTAGGACTTGTTAGTGTTTCATACCTTCTTATTGTTTGGTGATTGACCTTTGCAGATTTACAGTACATAAGCAATTAGCCAGTAATAGGTTAAATTACTAAAGAAGATTCCTATCAGATTTGGGGGATTCACAAATCTATCATGGTGTGGTACTGTCCATTTCTTTATTTATATTCCACACAGCTGTAGTTATAAGCTGAATTCCAAGCACAGTAAATCCTGCTGAAGACTCCTGAATTCCATGCGGGAAGAAGATGATGCGTGGCGTGGGTACAATTTGCTGGGTAAGTGCGTAGGGATGGGAACTGGCAGAAAGGTTGAACCTTTCTCCCTTTCTGTCTTGACAGTCTCTTGTTTTTCACCTGTGGATTTAACAAAACAAAACTAGAGCTAATTTTAATTTTTAATTAAAGTCAATAGCTTATGTTCATTCTGATGTATTTGGTATAAAGAAGAATAGAAGAAAATGCAGAAAGTTGAAAGAGAATTGCATTTCTTCGGCTTAATTATTTAGTTTCCAACTAAGAAACAGCTCTGCAGACGTCGATTATCCTTCAGGGATATCTCAGAAGAAGTGAGCAATTAGCTTGATTTTCTGTTGAATATGTAGCTTGTGACTCAGTATGTGATCTATTAAAAAGATGATCATTCCTTTTAAGCTGTGTCCTGATATACATGGAGCGTGTTGCTGAGGATAGAAGTCGGTGCAGTAATCCAGTCCATCACCATGTGAGACACAGCTTTTCTGTCTTGCTGCACAACAGACAGTGAAAATTTTAGGTGTTCTAAGGACTGTAAGAGAAGAGTGGAAGAGGAGGGTAATGCTCTCCTGTTAGAAGGTAACCTGGCATACTGCTTAACAGTTTTTACAGCTGTGAGCATGCTTTCCCCTAGAAGCAGAGTCTAAAAAAAGAGCAACATTTCTCTGGTGGAAAAAAAAGTCTCTTTGCACCCGTTTCTGTAGGAAAGCAGTGACTGTTCTGCCCCCACCAGCCCGGAGTCATGGATGGGGCTGTGAATGGAGATCAGCAGCTTGGGGAACTCAGGCAAGGCTGTGTGGGAAGGGCTGTGGAGAGGGGCAGCAGAGGGTGTGTTGCATCCTGCTGCCATCCAGCCTTCCCAGGGAGCTCAGGGCCTCACAGGCTCTGCTGGGTCACCACCCACACCCAGCACCATGGCCCTGCCACAGACTGCACCAGGCACTGGTAAGAGGAAAGCAGGAAGTGGAAGGGATATTTGAGAGTTGCATGATAAGCACATTTTCTAAATTCCATCAGTGGTGCAGACTTATCCGTGAGAGCATGGACTTTGCTGCCACTGCCCTGCTTCCAGATTGCTGCTGCTGGATTGAGAATGCCCAGACTGGAGCTGGGGGTTATATGTCTGTTGGCACTTCTGTTGCACAGCTGGCTGGAACATATAAACTCACAAAGTGCCCAGATTTCACACAGAGAGAGCAGAATGCACGTTTTTGCAGTTCATGTGTTCAGAGTTTTTTGGTTGTAGTTTTTTGTTTGTTTGTTTTGTTTGGTTTGGTTTATTTAGTTTGGTTTGTGTGTCTTTTATTATGACATTCAAATTTTACTACAGGGAGATACTGGAGGATTTGAGCTTAAAATGAACTTTAAGTGACTTGCACGAGGATGAAGTTTGTAGATGTAGTGGATGTACTGCCAGATTTCCTGTACACCTCAGTCCCACTTTGAGCACCTCCACCTGTCAAACTGTGCTCCTCCAAATGCACACTGAGCAGATGCTCAGCCCTTGATGGGCCTAAATTAGTAGGCACCTGTATTTCTGACATTGAAGCTTCCATGGTATCTGAAATCTTGCTTCTGGTCATGTTTAAAAGTGCCACAGTCCTGTCAGGACTGAGCAATGTGGTACCTAACTTGTACCTTCATCTGCAGCAGGAGCTCAATGCTTTAATGTTCCATGACAGGAAAACCTGTGTCTCATCCCTTCAAGGCCAGACCGCTCTGAATCCTTTCTGCATCTTCCCAGCATACTAATGGAAGGGAGGAGCAAACCTGAACTGTCCTCTCTTTCCCAGAATTGTGGAAGGATGTTGAATTTGCCTTTTGCCTTTCTGCAGCTAATATCAAGGTCAGATGAAAGAGGGCCCTGTGCACTGGTGTGACTGTCACTGGTGTGGGCACTGGTGACACACACTGTGGCACAGCCCCTGTGCTCCTGGCATGGGTTTCTCCAGCCTACACGTGGTACACAGCAGCCACCCTGGTCCTGAGGAGCATCCTGTGCTCCTCCACTCCAGCCTGGGATGGGCAGTCCAGCCTGGGGAGCCACGGCATGCAGCTGTTTGTCAGACTGGACACAGATCTTTTTGCATGGTTACAGTTCAAGTTACAGCTCATCTATGTAAGAATACATATAAGAAATGCCCACCTTTATTTATCTGCACTGATTATGCATCATGAAAGCTACTGGTGCAAAACAGCCTGTTCTGATTAAAGATATATGTGTGTGTATATATATATATATATATATATATATATATATAAATAAAAAACAGCAGATAATCAAGATGACACCTACTCACTGTTTATATGTTGCACAGCAAAAACCTCCTGTGTGGTTTCCAGGGCTAGCTGCAGTCCAGAAGCAAATTAGGTACTTTCTTTGTGGCCAGGAGCCCAGACTAATAAACTCTGCAGACCTAACTTTTCATGCAGATGGGTTGTGGCTTCCTGCATTATGTTTCCATTTGTATTGAAAATTACCCTGGATCTGGCATCACCGGATCCCTGCCAAGGCTAATGGGCCTATCCAGGCACACACTGACTCCTGAAGAGCTCCTTAACTCCTTCTTGCATTGCCATCCCAGTGCTGAGGAGCAGCCCAACCCAGCAACCTGAGCTTTTTTTTTAATAGTTTTATTTGTTTTTGGTTTTTTATTTTAGAACCTTTGTGGCTCTGCTGGCTTTGGGAAGGTGCTGTGCTCCACCAATGCAGTGAATGTGGGGTGATGCAAACATGATAGCTTTAACCAGCTGAGCAGAGACTCAGGGAAAAGGCTGTGCACTGCCCAGGAAGTCTTTCCATCCAGCCATCCTGGTAACAGAGAAAGCTGAAGGGATTACCTGTGTCCTTGCTTCCCTGATATTGGGAATACAAGGCATCTCTCAGGCAGTGTCTGACCAGAGAATGTGGTTCCTGGGTAAGGTGTGGTGAGGAGTCAGAGAGCAGCACAGATCTTTTGTGAGTGCCAAGCTCCAGGCTCTGAGCTGGCTGCTCTGGCAGAGGGTGTCATGGCTGGAGTGGGAGCTTCAGAAAAAGTGGATTTAGAGAAGCCCTCCTGTTGAGCCACAAGGTGCAGGAATGACTCCCTTGCTTTCTAATCTCCTTCTCACAGAGGAGACTGGGAGTGGCTGGATCCAATCTTAGCCCAAGACTTTGCCAACAGTCTAAGGAATTAGAGAGGTATGATTCTTCTACAACTTTTTCCCACAGGATTAAGGATGGTAAACCAGATATATTTATATAAAAATTAATTACTTATTATGATTAATGGTTAGACAAAAAGATCTTAATCTGAATTATTTACTACACAGAATTGAAGATAAATTTACCAGTATAGATATTGTGTAGTATGCTATATCAAAGCAATTATATTTAAGCTAGCAAACCCCAATTATTGAGTGCTGTTACTCACCCACACCAATGACTGTGGGCAAATCTCTTCCTCTCATCCTGTAGGACTAACCTTGAAGGGCAAACGCACCCAAGGGAGGAATCTCCACACACAGCCCAAGAGGGGGTGTGTTAGAAGAGCCTGCTGATAAAAGTGGGACTGGACTTGTATAGTATAAAAGTGATTGACTGTCAGTCATATGTCTCCAGGCAAGCTATGGCAGCTTAGAATTTTTAGATAAGGATACTTTACCATACGTGCCACATCTTCACCTCACTATCAGGATGTCCAGCATTGAAGCTGATGAAGTTCTACCAAAAAGCCACCCCCTCTCAGTTCACCACTGACAGCTTTGTGAAGTAGGGCACTATTGGAGTTGTGTTACCCCATTCCAGGCAGAACATGCTGCTACAGAGGACAGGACAGCCCAGAGCCATGTGGGCAAGGGCTGGCCACAATCAGGAAAATGCCAGGAGACAGCTGGGTGCATGAGATGTCTGTGAAAGGCAGACACTGCAAAAAGCCCCACTGAGCAGAGGCAGGGTCTGCCACAGCAGTGGGTTGCTGGCAGGGCAGGAAGAGCCAGTTGGGAGCGTCCAGCCCTGGGCAGCAGCAGGGAGAGGCCTTCCCATGGAGAACACACCAAAGAGCCATGGCCAAGGCAGGCAGTGCCGGGCTTCACTGGGGGTTTGAAGCTCTCTAAGTGCACTGCTTCTGCAAGTCTTGCTTTTACATCTTAAACAAGGAACTAAATTAGTATGTAAGCCATTACTCTGTGTTTATGCTGAAGTGTTACAGTGGAAATGTTCTGACCCAGAGAACCTAGACTATTCATTTTTCTTGAATGCTTTTGTAGGGAAATAAAACTATAGGTTATTTCTTATTGTATGTCTGAGAGGCTATACAAGAGAGTTAAAATTGAAGGGCAGGAAGAATTTAAAGCAATAGGACATCTGTCTGTTCAGAATGATTGCAGCTTAAAGATAGGACACTACATTTTTACTTCAAGCATCACTTCATTGGTATTTCTGACATTTTGGAGGAAAAACCCCAGAGATCTTTTCAATCCATTGGAAAATATCTTCCTGCTGTTTTACCACTGTGCTGAAAGACATTTCATAGAAATATGTATATGTGCAAACACATAAATAAATATTAATCTTTATTAATGACAAAATGGGCAAAACAATATGGCAAACACAACTACTGTAAATGGTACAAATCCATTTGAGACAGTGAATACCAGGGGGCTGCTTTTGTGTTGAATGGAAGTTCACCCAGCTTAAAGTTGCCTCCAAATACATAACTAACCCAAGAGTTTGGATTTAACACTGACTGGACAAATCATATTTCTCCTTAATGAGGCTCAGCTGTGAAGAAGAGGAAAAGAAAAGGGTCAGTGTGATAAGCTGTGCAATGCAGTAATTGGATCAAGCCAAGACAGTGGTGGCCTTTAGGAGCAGCAGAAGAGACATGTAAGCAGGTTGGCATCTGCAAATTTTTTTCTGTATAGAATTGCCTCAAAACAGTTTTTAGTTTTTTTCAAAATAGGACAGGCAGAAAAACTGGTTAGTGGCTTCTGAAAAATTGTCATATTTTACTTCTCAGCCTAGTAGGATGTGGGAAGATTTTTACTCAGACAGAATTTTCATGCTTAAAAATTTATCATGAAATTTTGGGAGCCATCTTCAGTGTTACTTAGTAGCTTAAGGAGGTTTGGAGGCTCTAAGTTTTGAAGTTAAATACCTACAAGAAGAGCCAGGTGACAGCTGCACAGGTTAGGTAAATCCAGAGCAGATGATGGGGTCAGTGCAATATTTGAAACACAAATATCCTCTGTGGGTCTTTTCCAGCTCTTATCCAGAATTTGTGGAGAATATCTTCAGGTGTGACAGAAGTCTATAATCCTTGTGGAAATATGAATTTTTTTTTAGTGGTAGTGGGGCACAGGGGTGGCTTCTGTGAGAAGTTTCTAGAACCTTCCTCCATGTCCGACAGAGCCAGTCTCTGATGGCTCTGAAGATGGACATGCTGCTGGCCCAATTAGAGAGGTTGGTAATGCCTCTGTGATGACATATTTAGGAAGAAATTCAAAGCAGCACACACGCAGGGTTTTTTCAGGGGTGGCAAAGTGTCTCTGCTGGGGCCATCCCCGGTGCAGCGCGTGGCAATGCACCACTGCCACCATCTCGGCATTGCCTTCCCTGCCTGGCCACCCCAGCCAGCCTCACTGCAGGTGACAGGGACACGTGGCAGCTTCTCCTCCCCTGTGCCCTGCAGGAGGAGAGGTGTTAAACAGCACCTGCACCGCGGTGGCGGCAGCAGAAACATGGCAAACGCTTCCCCAACAAAGAACCTGGACGGGATCGACCTCCAGGCACTGCAGAATCCTGCGGGAATCCTTGGATTGGTGGAAATCATTGGCAATGGTGCTTACAAGAAGCAGTTTCTCTTCTAGTCAGAGAAGAGGATGAAGTGAGGACGTGATGTAAAACAACGTGACGACACCAAGGTCAGTGGAAAAGAAAGAGAGGGAAGAGCTGCTTCAAGTGTTGGAGCCGAGATTCCTCTGCAGGCTGTGGTGAAATCATGGTGAATGAGGGATGCAGAGATCCACTCACAGCCCACGGGAGAAGTGCTCATGCTGGAGCAGGAGGTGTTAGAGAGAGCTCTGATCCAGTAGGAAACCCAAATAAAGAGAGATCTCTGCTTCCAGAGATAGAGAGGGGCCTTGTTTCCAAACTAGAGCAGCCTGTGCACGACTGACCCACACCACAACAGTTTTGGGAGGACTTTGTGTGTGGGAGGGACCCCATGGCATAGCAGAGAAAAAACTCCTTTTTTGCTGGCCCTGAGTGAACAGAAGATCTTGAATGATGAAGTGACCAAAACCCTGCACACTGTCTTCCTGCACTGTCAGTGAGGAGGAGGGGTGGAAAAAGGCTTATTTTTACTTCTCAGTATCCTCCTCTGACTCTGTTAATAATAAATTTACTTTATACCTTTAAATTTGAACCTGTTTTGCCCTCAGAGTGTTTTTTCCTCCAAATCCTTATCTCACTCATGAGCCCTTTGTTAATCATTTTTTCCATCTCCTCCTGTAGCAGGAGAGAGTAAGCAAAGAACTCTCGTGGGTGCCTGGTGTTTGGGCAGTGTCAAACCATGACACTGATGGTCTTTTTTCCCCCCCCTTGATTACATATCAATTGGATTTCAGTAATAAACTTCATTGTGAAAACAGGATAAATTTAGTTTATAAACAAAAGTGTTTGGGATAGACAGCTCTAATGCAGGTGAGATAGTGCAACTCTTTCCTATGTTAACTTCAGTTCAGACCAGATACAAACCAGTAAAAGTTTGGAATATAAGTGTCCCATCCTGTTCATTTCATGTTATAGATGAAAAACCTTGACACCCATTTTTCTACTTGCAGTATACTTCTAAAACTATATCCTGCCTCTTGACCATTCTTTTATAGCTCAGCCCCCAAAAGGCTAGAACTGGCCAAGGCAGAGTAACTTCTAACAACGTTGGAAAATCAAAAAAGTGATCAGATTTTAGATTGGCAATTATTGGCAATTATTTACATTGGCAATATTTTATAGGTTTGTGGGGTTTTTTTTGTCTTTTATAAAGAAAAGCAGGTTTAGTAATAAAATCAGTATTATACTTGTTTAGCATGCCTGTGATACTATGGAAGGAATTTTGGCACTGGTCAAACTGCAGCTATGCAGAAAATACATCACAGGCACATTGCTGGGCACTGTAATACTTGCAGCTCTGAGTAAGAAATAGTAAGAGAGACCTCACCAACTGTCTGTGGCAGAATCAATCAAGTCAGCTCTGTCAGAAGGCTCTGCATCTACCAGGACTGGCCATTTCATCCGCTGTTTCTCACTGGTTGTTTATAGATTGTAAGGTTGCATCAGGTTTCTTGGCTTTCCATGCTCTAAGTACTTTAAACATATCACAGAAAAATTTCTCAAAGTGCTGACAGTGTCATTCTCTTTTTTTTTTTTTTTTTTTTTCATTCACCAACTAAATATAATATTATCCACTGGATAAAAATGACTGACATTTCTCAGATTGCCACCAGCAAAATTCTTGAATCCCCAAATACCTTAACATAATTAAGTTATCTTCCTACAGTTTCTTCAGGGATCATAGTGGTACTACTGCTGAGTTTCCCAAGGAAACTCAATCTAGATACTCATGCTACAGATGTGTTAACTCACAGCTTTTCCTCCTTTTGGACTTTTCCAACCTATACCAACCAATTTCAAACAAATCTGACAGTAAAAATACCTCAAAGATATCAAATTACCACAGGCTCTGTGGCAATCTTCGATGCCATCACTCAGGGACAGCACATTTTACAGTGTCCCTGCAGCAGCAGGCCATGTGGAAAGGGAAAAGGCCATGCAGCTGCTCCAGCTCTGGGATAGGCTTATTTATTATTGAGAAATAGCCAGATTGGCCCAAAGCAAGATATCTCAATAGAACTGTTGTGACACCAGCTATACTTGTGTGTATCAACCTTGCCTAGATGTGGCTAGCTGTTCTTGTATACAGAGTTCATGTTATACATATATGCAGAAGTGTTTGTGGTGTAAACCAAGTGTGGATGCAAATCTCCCCATTCTACTATAAATACCAAACAATGTATAAAAAAAAGGTTTTCCCAATTACCCCCCCCCCCCCAAGAATCTATTTTATTATTATTTTTAATCTTACAGTGGGTATCATCTTTGACAGAACACCTGGGATAGGGCTGCTTTAGCTTCCATTGTGATCCCCAGCCCAGATATGCAGGACTCTGGATGGGAGGGATGGCTCTGCCCCCCTCACAAGCTTCATGTTGCTCCTGCCTCTTGGCTTTTTCAGAAAAGCATGTTTCCTATGTAGGTAGGGCCGATGTGCCATCTGTTGGGGGGATCAGCATCCCCAAGCCACAGCCCTGCAATGCTCCTAGACAATGTAGGAAATGTATGACTGGAATGTAGCGGCTTGCATTTGCATTTCACACATTCAGCTTTGCTTCACACATTCCCCTCTCTCAGACATGATAAAGGCAGGGAACGCTCTATTTCTTGTCAGCATGGATGGATGGCACCCCTAGAAGAGTATGCATTTGAAGCAATATGTTCTGCATCACTGACGTAAGCCGAGATGCTGTTAAGGCCGGGCAGGTTTGTTTTCCTATTCAGTGCTAGTGAGAGGGGCACTCGGGGACTTGGTGTCCTTGAATTTAAAGAAGATTGAAGTGTTGCATTGTTCAGAATGAAGGGGAAGAGGATGGGAGCAGAATGATGCTGCAGCAGACGGTAAACACTTGATTGCAAGAGCTGAATAGGCTTGGCCTACATTTTGAATCTCATCATGGTCTCTTTTATTTCACTCATTTGTACCCCCGACTCTGCAGTCGGTCCCAGGTTTATTCCTGCTGTTTTTCAGATCTGCAGTGCTGAGTGGGAACCTTGGCAGAAGAGCAGCACATGCCCAAGCATTGTTTATGAATGAGGGATGCCAAGGTAGTAATGTACACAAGATAATTTCTCCCTATGTAAGTTTAGTCCTTTTTAAGACTGAAAGCTGTCCTCATGAGATTCACCTAGTAATCTCTAAACCTTCATTTCAGATCGTGTGGCAGGGCTGTAATGGTCAGTGTGCAGAAATGTTTCTGAATTCCTAAAAGAAAAATTTTATCTGTAGCAAGCCCTGTCCTTTGTCCTGTTCCTTGCCCTACCCACCAAACAAATCCATCACTCTCTCTTCATTTCCCATTTCACCTGGGGAAGGCATCAATGTAGTGAATGCTAAGTACTGAACTCATTTGCAACTTGCCAGAGCCACTTCTGTCTTTGTTTATTTTCTGCTTACCTTGGAATAGCTAGAAGCAGGGAATGCATGGGGAGGGATGTGGAGGGGTAACACTTGCAGAGAAAAGCCATAGTAGTTCCCAGAGTAATTCCTTTAAATATACAGGTTTTTTATAAAATCAGTCAGTGGAGACCAAGACATATGTAAAATTAAAATTAAGATGGGAAAAGAAAAATACTGGTGTTTTATATTTAGCTGATACTTGACAGGAATGACCAGTTCTGGTTCTATGCAAATCTGAGTTCCTTGCTGGAGATGAAGAAAAGAAATGGAGACAAATTTGGTGCATTGCATTTGTAATAGAGAAAACAACTTTTTGATATATTCACAGGCCTTGTTATATTTTTCTCTTGCAAAAAAGTCTCTAGAACTTCAAATTGTAGCTGGATTTACAGATGCTTTGAGGGACTTTTGAACCTTGTCTCCTTGTCTCCCGTCTCCACTGCATGGAGGATTAGAACAGTAGCAAACAATCCTGACTTACTCATCTTTTCACCCTTTATTTACAAACCAAAACATTTTTTGTCAATTTATTCAATACCTTACAATTGATTCCCCAGGTATCTGGTAGATATATCCTTGATTATCATTATCCTTTAGAATGTCATCTTAAAACTATATAAACTAAGATGTGTTACTGTTTGATGCATAAAAATGCATGAAATAGACTATAAAGAATGATGTCTCCACTGTTAGAAAACAACAGCATTTGTCAAACTATTTCTAAATTGTAATCCACAGGTTCTGTAGGATGGGTTTACATTACAGAACTTCCAACACTAATTCCTATAAATATTTCCGTGGTAATCACTGCCCCAATCACCCTTGCCATTTGTTTGTGTTTTATGCAGAATTTTGGAAAAAATTAAAAGTAGCTCGGTATAGAGGTTAATAATTCAACTGCTCTCTGATCTTAATTTCATATGTTGCTCAGGGACTGAAGGCACTGCAGTATTTGCATTTAGCAAAGCTGGAGAAACTCCGAGATATGATTGTGTCCCTGTTAGTGCATTAAAAAACAAGAGGCTTCAGGCAGTGGATGGGTGGGTTTGGTCTGTGGATGTGGTCCCTGGCTCTCCTTGCACCCTGGGCATGTCCTGCTTATGGCTGTTTGGAGAAATGTTCAAGTCTGCATCAAACAGCACAAAACTGAGCAGGCCTGAAGGATGGACCCATGTGTGAGACCTTCCTCCCTGTAACGTGCACACTGAGATCAGAGGCTGCAGTCTACCCTGTGACATTTCCTTCTGTGCCCTTTAATGCCACCTGTAACTTTGATCAGGGAGGGGAGGGCTTGAGGAAGGTGGTATGAGACCCAAGTGGTCCCTGAGTCTCTCACTAATCAAACAGCTAGAGAAACAAGGGGAGCTGGTGGGTTATAATTGGGATTGCTTCCCTTGGGACTAACCCTGGACCAAACATCCAAACGTGGGAAAAGGAGGGTAGAGGGTTGTCCTGAGGAGACATCTAGTGAGGTGGCACTAGTGTGTGGCACTGTGTGAGTGACCACTGCCCCAGCTCTGGGCATTAGCCCCATGCACAGATTGCTCAGCTGTGCTTCTTGCTGCCCTGGATTATTTGTGTCCTTCCAGCTCCTGCTGCTGCAGTGGGTAAGATCTGGCATTAAATCTGGTGGTGATCCCCACTGCAGAGAGCATGTACGTGCTGTGCAGTGCTCAGGGACCAGCAGCAGAGCAGGCTGCGGTAGGGAGAGACAGGGTTGAAACACTTCTTCATAGGTGATGTGAGCAATACCAAATCTATAGCTAAAGATCAGACCTTGTCCCAGAGAGACAAGACCTTCCCCTCCTCCCATTGCTCTGCAAGGCAGCCTTCCAAAGGCCTCAACTTGCTTCACTCTATGTGTTCATTACTACTTTTTAATGACTGAATTCTCACTCAACCATAAAATAATTTAGAAAAAATGCATTAACAAGCAGACTTGTTAAATTCTTAATTAAGGTATTTTCAAATATTATGGAATATTTGGTGGAAATTAAGTTACTGTGCTGTCTGTGGAAACAGTGCAGAAGGCAGCAGGCTGTCTTGTGGAATATTTATGAAATACTAGCTGGTATTGGCAGAACACCTGGAGAAATCCACGGCAACTGAGCACTGAGGGGTTTGGTATTGGTGGAGAGGCGGCTGGAGCCGATGTCACTCACACAGTGGTGGTGATGACACCTCCTGAACTGATGGCTTTGTCATTTTCCTATTTAATCATGTTTCCCCTTAGTTGTGTGACTTTTAAGAGGAAAGAAGATGTCTTTTTAAGAGGGAAACTGGTGGCAGGTGTGCTAGAAGGTCCCTCAGCATTAATACCAGTCTTGTTCCTCTGCAGCCTAAACTTTGGGCAACTCACTTTCTCTATTCCCTCTGCCAGGAGAACAGAGTGGGGCTGGTCAGGACATGGCTGAGGAAAATGTCTGGGCAAGAAAAAAGGTGTTTTGATGAAACTAAACTGTTTAACAGAAACGGCAGGCTTTTGGTACATTGATGTTGGATAAACCCATGAAAAACTGAACTTAATGTTTTGTTTGGGTTATTTTTGTTTCGGAAGAGGAGATGAAAATTACACTTCTGAATGCTTATTTAAAATGACTTCTCAATTCAATATTGACTACTGTAATTTTAGGAATGGGAAATAATTTAAACATTCACAAAGAAAACAATACATATATTTTTTTTTAAAAAATAGACTAACAAACTGTATTGGTTTTGCACTGTCTGGTTTTTGGTAGAGGACCAGGGTGGCTCCTGTGGGAAGCTGCTGGAAGCTTCCACCATGTCCAGCAGAGCCAATCCCTGGTGGCTCTGAAGATGGACATGCTGCTGGCCAAAACTGGGACAATGAGAGAGGTAATGTCTCTGTGATGACTTCTTTTAAAGTAAATCAAAACAAAGTCACATGGTTTTTCTTCTAATCAGAAAAGAGGAGAAGGTGAGAACATGTGAGGGAAACAATGTGCAGACACCAAGGTCAGTGCAGAAGGAGGGAGAGGAGATGCTCCAGGTGCCAGAGCTGAGCTTCCTCTGGAGGCCGTGGTGCTGACCATGGTGAAGCAGCTGTGCCCCTCCAGCCCATTGGGATCTACAGGGACACAGAGATCCACTCCCAGCCCATGGGGATTTACAGGGACACAGAGATCCACTC